>NW_022639513.1:467327-511035 GCF_010583005.1 Odontomachus brunneus | reverse complement strand
TATATATATATATATATATATATATATATATATATATATATATATATATATATTTTGTACATAAATATATATAATATATACAAGGTATCTGATGATAAATGTTCCGTATCTCGCATATATATAAATTAATTTAACTTTTAACTTTCTCTTTCTCTCTCTCTCTCTCTTTCTCTTTTAACAATTTAACTTTATATCCTGTATAGATTAGATCAAACTAAACACAAAATTTCTCTACTATTTCGCAAACCACATAAAATTTTGAGTTATTAATTAAAGAAGATTCGCAAATAATCACGTGGAGTACGGCAGATGAGTTGTGATAGCGACGTCTGTCGTTGTATGCTTGCAGATTAAGTCAAACTGGACAATTCATCTGTATATCACGTATGATTATTCGCCAAGCTTCTTTAATTAATAACTCAAAATTTTATGTGGCTATTTGCAAAATAGTAGAGGAACTTTGTGTACAGTTTGATCTAATTTACATGTATATGAGATATAGGACATTTATCGCCAGACATACTATATAATAAAAATTATAATTAATTATTGCAATTAAAAGTTTATATATATATATATATATATCTTAAGTTTATATGCAATTGTAAATAAAAAAAATTCCAGTGTGCGATGGCCGGGAATCGAACCCGGATCAACTGCTTGGAAGGCAACTATGCTAACCATTACACCACCATCGCACGTTGAGGTTCCCATCCTACTTTATACCTGATACATTATGCGGAATGTATGTACAGAATATTAAAGAGATTGCATGTGGTCTTATTTGAAAGTGGGGAACTGGTTTTCACAATTATCGTCAGGCACGATAGATAAGAATTACATCTGGCACAAATCGCGCAAATGTACCAACGTGCGATGGTGGTGTAATGGTTAGCATAGTTGCCTTCCAAGCAGTTGATCCGGGTTCGATTCCCGGCCATCGCACACTCGATTTTTTTTCTTCCACAATACTGTTTTTTTTTTTTTATAATCAGCAAGTATTATAAATAACGCCAATAAATTATTCTTATGTGCGATTAATTTTTCATGTCCATATGCTTAGGTGATAGTCATGCTTCGTTGTCAAGCGCGGATCAAGGCACTCCTAGACATAAGCAACAGTCACGTCTTCAATCGACACGACAAGACGCACCAGGATCTCCTGATCAGCTACACGTGGAAAGGTCTCTTCCATCATGCGGCCTATCAGAGTTTCGGGGCAATTGCGGTGTTTTGTTGGGGCTTCACTCCCATCGCCGATCTGATCGCCGGCCGCTCGCGCAGACTACCGATGGAGGGATGGTATCCTTACAACGTGACGAGAACGCCGGCCTTCGAGATCACTGCAGGACATCAGGGTGTCGCAATCATAATCGCATGCTTCCACAATGTAGCGATGGACACGCTGATCACCGGTCTGATCACGGTCGCTTGTTGTCAGCTTGCGATTTTGAAGCGAAACATTATCTCGATAGATAACGAGAAAAATATTCACAGCGCGTCAAATGTCAAGGGAGAGTCGGGCGAGATTGCAGAGAAAGATCATCTGTCTTATCAACAACTCAAGCGAAACGCTGTACACAGTAATATGATATTTTAGTAAGATATCTAAGAGAATATAAAATCCGACATTCACACGTTGATATAACAAGAATCAACCATTCGTTCGCATTTTTACAAGATTTTAACTCTATTACAATTAATTGCATTGATTCGCAGTTTCACGAGGGAAATCCAGGACATTTTCGGCACCGTGATCTTTCTTCAATTTCTTTCCAATTGTGTGATCATCTGTCTGATTGCTTTTAATGTATCGCAGGTGAAGAGCTCGACTCGTCGTGTATCGATTATGTTTCATATGTAACTGGGTTATCTGTGCCGCAGATGAAGGAGTATGTTCCGGCGGTGCTGATTGGCATGCTGACGTATATGTGTTGTATGACATATCAGATATTTATCTTCTGTTGGCATGGTAATGAATTGCATCTCCATGTGAGTACAGTCAATTGCAACACGCTTAGATTCTAAAAATATTCAATACATTTCCATTCTACATAAAATGATTTTTCTTTTTCATACAGAAACCAGCGATAATAAATGAGTTCTATTCAGTAACACAAGTTGAATATCATTCTGTTTTTATTCCATATCCAGTGAGCAGAAGCTCTCAAATCGACGCATTACTATCTTTAAGATACCATTAAGAGATCATAAAGAATCTGTAAGATCATAAAGAATCTGTTTCTTTATGATCTTTTAATATCTTAAAGATGACTAATGCCATCTTTAAGATGTCGATTTGAGAGCTTCTGCTCACTGGGTATCCAATGAGTAACAGAGATAGAATGATACTTATATCGACAATGTTACTAAATGGAAAGCATTTAATATATAGTGACTATTTTCTACGCACGTATATATACGTATATATACGTATGTATAAATGAAAATTGTAGTAACTTCAATAATATTGAGTTTTGTAATAAGCAATTTCGAATTTTTCACGTAAAATATAACATTTATATTTTTATATCATTATAATTTTATAAAACAATGCGTGCGCTGTGTTTTGAGAAATCTATGATTTTCCATTCTTTTTATTGTTTCATAAAATTATAATATCATAAATTGCAATTCTTTTATTTTACCTGAAAGATCCAGAATTAATTTATTACACAATCGAATATAAGCTATTATGGCTGTGCGCTATGAAGAAAATGTGAGATTTGACATATACATTTGACGCCAATCTGTATGAAAATTGGCTAAAATTGGCCAATCTGTATGAAAATTGGCTACGTAGCACAGACATATGACACTGCTGGCGAATGTATTAAATTGACCTTCCTGTACAGAGGAGAAATATGTATAATTTTCAGAGCTTACGCATAGTCACAGCAGCTTACTCGAGCAAATGGTTCTCGGGAACGGAAGGATTCAAGCGTGGATTACAAATTATGATGACAAGGGCTCAACGTCCGTTCACTCTAAGCGCCGGCAACATCATGTTGCTCTCATTGGACACTTTCGTACAGGTTCACAGTTTATCGGAAAAATTGTAGTTGAAACAGCTTCTACGTTTACTGTGAATCATTTAATAATTTGTCAGTTTTTTATTAAAATCCGTGTAGGCTCAAAATCGAGCAGATGGTTTTGAGACTGTTTTGACAATTTTGTATATTTAGAAGCGATATGTCGAAATACCTATGACGAAACTAACGGTTTCCGTGTGTTTCAGATACTACGGACGTCCTACTCGATTTTTACGGTACTTCAAAGTACAGCCGCCTAAATAAATTCGTCGTTAATATCGAATTTCGTAGATATCCTTATCGGATCACATAGCTTTTCTTATATCCTAAAAAAAGAGCTCGGAACAATTACCAACAGTTTTGCTTTATTCGGCATTAAATTGCTATATGTATAAAAATATATATAACTTTTTGTATATAATATTATTTGCGCCTATACAATCTCATGGCTCACAGTGAACAAAAAAATGACAAAAAATATTATTGACATCATAATACCACTTAACATCGATCACTGCGATGAGATTATTTTAATGATCAACAATAATTTTATATATGGGCAGAATAAATGCTGCAAACCATTACTGCATTGATTTTGTTCATATAACAAATATCACGACTTAATTTTGGCAGTCTTAATAATTACAGTGTCTCTACCATCAAGGCAATGCCCTGGCCGCCGCCAATGCATGCCGAGCCAATACCTAGTTTCCCAGCCTTTCGTCTCCTGTAAAAAACAAACGCAGATACGTTTAAGTACTGATATAGGAAAAAATGTGGTCATTTTTTTGGTGGCGTTATAAGAGGGACATACTTAAGTTCGTGCACCAAATGAGCGGTGATTCTACTACCGCTAGCGGCTAATGGATGTCCCAGAGCAATGGCTCCGCCATTCACGTTTAATTTGTTCAAGTCTAGATTAAGTTCCTTTGCGCAAGCCAGAGTTTGAGCTCCAAATGCCTCGTTGATCTATTGGAAATGAGACAATCGACATGCGCACATGTCGAAAGAAAATAAAAAATCTAATCTTCCGTGTCATTTATTTTTTATGCATTTTCGCGTTAAAAGTGCCATTTTGCGAAGCACATCTTTTGCTACGTAGATATGAATCCTACCTCCACTAGTTCTATGTCGTTAAGAGATTTGCCTGTAATTTTGAGCAAGTTCTTGATTGCTGGTGCAGGTCCAATTCCCATAATACTTGGATCCACGCCGACGATGGAATATCCTATTAAACGTGCCAATGGTTTTAATCCTTCTGTCTTGACGGCTTCTTCGCTAGCTAGAATAACAGCGCCTGCTCCGTCACAGATACCCTACGAGGAAACGAGAATAAAGTTAATTACTTATAAAACTATATAAATGATATAATATACATACACTGCATTAGTTTTGTTCGTATAACTTCCAAGACGAACTATTCAACATTTAATAAAACAACAAATAATTAATACAATCTATCTGAATTATATAATCCGATTAGAAGTTTGAAAGAATTGTAGATTAGATTAAGCTAAAATTAGTTCATTTATATCTGTAACTTAAAAAAAACACATACCGATGCGCTACCAGCCGTGACTAATCCATCTTTTTGGAAAACTGGTTTCAATTTAGCAAGGCTCTCGAGTGTCGTTTGCGGACGTGGATGTTCGTCTACCGTAACAGTTACATCTTGCTTTTTAACTTTCACTTGAATAGGTGCTATTTCTTCTTTGAAACGGCCCGCATCATTGGCTGTAACATATGTACTTTTTCAATAAATCTCGAATAATATACAGAGACCTATCACTTTAAATTTATTTAATTAAAAGAAAAAGAAACGATTTAATGAATAAGAAATTTTTATCTAATATCTAGCTGATACAATTTTGTAGGATAATATACTCAGAATTGCAAAAACATCAATTTTTTCTTAATTATATTCCAATTCAATGAACAATTGATTGTAGTAAAATCAATCGAAGAATGTTTAATTGACGATTGATATGAGCAGAGAATAAAAAATTATTTAATTAACAATTAAACTTAGCAAATCTAATCAAAGAACACCCCAAAAATGGTTTAACCCTTTGGGGACGAGTGTCGGCATATAGCCGCCCAAGCCGTTTTACCGTTCCGGACGCGTGTCGGCATATAGCCGCCCAAATTAGTTCGTAGCTGCAAGGCTCGCGACGTCTGTCGTTCTGAGCGATAAGATACGCATAGGTATAGTAAAAGAGTCACGTTTTCATTTAAAGACATTAGGGGCCATTAGCGATGAAGTCTTATCTTCCTTATAGCCCGTCGAGCGGCTCCGTCCCCAAAGGGTTAATTGATCATTGAAAATTTAGTAATTTAGTTGAAGATCGTTTAAGTGATGATTGATATGAGTAAATTCAATCAACGTGTGTTCGATTATTCAAGGTTACAATATAGATAATATTCATACCGTAGCATCGTAGCAGATGCCGATAATGGAGAAGTGTCAAGTAGGATCGGTATTGATTACACACATATATCAATCTTCGCCAATCTCAGATTGAATCGGTTGAATTTGCTCATATCAATATAATCAAGCAATTAAACGGCTTTTCAAGACTTAAATTTGTCAAGTTTAATTATTAATTGAACGATCATTCATTTCTGTCATTCATATCAATCCTCAATAGATCAGTCTTTAGTTGAATAAAGTAGTTAGGTTAAAATCAATTGTCAGTTGAACGGTTTTTCGATTGAACTTGTTGAAATGAATTGTCAATTAAACGGTTGAGTAGAATTAAATCCACATTAATTGTCAACTGGACACAATAATTATTTAAAAATGTAATTAGTTACTCATAATTCTAAATATATTATAGATTTATACCAGCTTTCCAGCGTTGTTGACTGTTCAAGGCGAATTGGTCAACTTCTTCCCTCTTCAAGTTATATTTGGCACCCAGTTTCTCCGCAGTCATACCCATAGGTAAATTGCAATAAGTATCGAATAATCCGAGCCAGAGTGAATCTTCAAATTCGTACTTCTGTCCCAGAACAGTTCCAAAACGAATGCCTCTCACAACAAAAGGAGCTTGGCTCATGTTCTCTGTACCTCCTGTTAAGACGATTTTTGAATCTCCTGCTAAAATACTCTGTAACAAAGAATTCATATATTAGTATCTCTGGCAAAAAACGTTTATAGAAAACGATAGAATACTATTCACATTTGTGAATTCATAATCCATATTCAAAAAGATAGAAAATAATTATTTTATTCTATCGTTCTCTATAAACTTTTTTTTACTAGGGACATTTGTGACCTGTGTATTCTGCAAATTTCTCAGAATTATGTATTAATCTTTCAATATAAAATATGCGAAATTTTATAAATTATACGTACATTAAGCTACTTACAATATGAATGTGTATGTATATGTGTGTGTATATGGGCATGTGTGATATTTGTTCTATTTTTCAATCTTTTTACTACATCTATTTGACCAACCTGAGCCCCATTTACTATTGATTGGAAACCAGAACCACATAATCTGTTCACACTGTACGCAGGTTTATCAACTGGGATTCCAGATTTCAGTAAAACATGTCTTGCTAGGAAAGTTCCATCAGAGGATGAGTTCTGCATAAGACAGAAATTAAATAAAGATATATCATATTTTTGCAAGAATTTTTGAAAGTATCTAATTAAATAATAATAACATTACACATTGTGTGTAATAATTTCCTACTTAATATTGTAAGTACATTACAATATATGTTGTACATAAGTTATATCGTTGAATAGGATATTACAGCATTGATGTAATACACTTACTGCCATGATATGTCCAAATACAGCACTATCAATCTTCTCTGGGTGTATACCTGCTGCCTGCATTGCAGCAGTTGATGCAGTTACTGACAATTCTGTTGCATTTGTGTTCACAAATATACCTCCCATTGTGCCAAATGGGGTACGCTTAGCAGCGATAATATAAACACCTGAAAGAATTTCAATTAGGCAAGCTGTGTACAAAAGATTGAGCAGTTAAGTTCATTTTCTCTATTTTTTTATATCTCAACTATTTAATCAGTTTACTTTTATATTTTACTAGGATACAATTTTAATAGAAATTGGAGAAAACTTGAGATATATGCATGATATTGAAAAGAAATAACATTAAAATTTGAATTCTTATCAACATACTCATATATATGCAAACTTTTACTGCTGTTAAAAATATGTAACAAAAGCTTACCATGTAAAATAGCAATTTGTAATTTTTTACTTTCTATTCTATTTGAATATTTTATATTTTATTCTATTTGAATATTTTATATTGACAATGAGTTCTCAACGAAGATGACATTAGAATATCTATCTTTGATTTTTCTCCTTCCAATACTCCATTCACTTGTATTTTGAATATTTAAAAAATAGCATATCTAACATTCTAATTTTTTGTGGTAGAAAAATGTGCAACATCCACATTGTGCAGAATATTCCTCGCAAACATAAGATAATTTGGTAACTTCCACGCATGAACATATCAACATTTGATATATTCACATCCGACTAAGTTCAGGATACCTATTATGGATTTTTTCGGAATCAATTCCGATCGAAAACATTCAGTTATTTCCTAGATTTCTATTGTCTTTTCTAGGGGAAACGCAATTATTCCGATCGGAATTGATTCCGAAGAAGTCCATGATAGGTACCCAGAGCGCACATATACATGGGCACGTTGTGTGAATTATCCCCTCTCAATACTACCGGTGCTACTGGGCGAAATTTCTGGCGACACTGTTGAACTAGTGCGATATATTAAAGTGAGACAAGTATACGTTTTCTCACTCTAACTTATTGCACTAGTTCAGCAGTGCAGCTACAAAGAACAAGGTACCTATTATGGACTTCTTCGGAATCAATTCCGATCGGAATAATTCCGTTTTCTCTAGAAAAGACAATAGAAATCTAGGAAATAACTGAATGTTTCCGATCGGAATTGATTCCAAAGAAGTCCATAATAGATACCCAGGCCTCTGATCTAGGCTGCGTTCGCTTTGGATGCTTACGCGCTGTAAGCGTCATTTTATCTTTATTGCTCATTACATGCGGGAAGAAGATAGAATGACACTTACAGCATATAAGCACCCAAGGCGAACACAGCCTTAATCTCTTAACTGGATGATTTGCACTTTTTGCATCGGTTTATAACATCTTTTTTGTGACGCTTTTGGCATTAACATGTCTTTACTTTTTGACTACACTTCATACTTTCTTTTTTTCTCTCTTAAAATGTGCAAATTACACTTAAATATACATTTGCTTTTTATTACAAAAAAACAAGTGCATTTAAAAATAACCTATTTCAATACGTATTATGTTTGTCTTATAAGGTTGCATTCTAAAATATCTTTTTCGAGGAAAATTTTACTCTTAAATCTATAGTTCATGTAACATATACTATAGACTTAAGAGTAAAATTTTCCTCGGAGAGGACGTTTTGGAATGCAACCTAGATAGTAATGATTCATAAAATTCGTGAATACTATACAATTTACGTGGAAAAATAATTTTCGAACGAAAAGTATATATAAAAAAATGTTTTACCTTTCGTCAAGGCAGACATTGTGATGAATCACGTTTGGATACTGTACACAGCAATTGATCATAAACTGACGATATAATCACTCAACCACGGTCAAAGTCAACTTCACGACGTCTGAGGTACCGACGTGGTATTTATCATGGAGGGTGTTTGTGGAGGGGCAAAGAATATACCGCGAAACTTTTAATGGTATGTCAGCAGTATCTCTTTTTAAGTTCATCACATTGTTATCATTCTTTTATCGTAAATTTACGTAAATGCGCATGTTTATGTACGATAACTTAAATCATTTATTCATACTCTACTATTCACTCATTCGTTTTCTATTAAATATCTTTTTTAATAAGCACTAAAATATTCAATTTATATGCCCATTTCAGAAAACATATTCAGAGGATTTAATCGTTACCTTGAACAAGAAAATGGATACTCATAGAAAAACATTTGAGAAGATACAGCAAACACTTTAGCAAACTCAGATAAAAGCGTCGCTTTCCCAACAAAAAGCATAATATCAAAGTCGCAATTGCTTTGAGATTATATTCAATCGTATAATTAACATTTAAATGTACACACTTGTTGAAGTGTAATTAACGTTTAACATCAACAACATCCCTCATTGTATGAGCAATGTAAACTTTCTGTTTTATTTATTTATACTACACAACATTTATTAATAATCACCCAGCTATATGTCACAATAACTCAAACACAATCTATTTAAATTGAAAATTATGTGAATCATATAATATATTCTCTTCTCAATTCCTTTGTATCAATAAATGCATTAGCAGTTATTTTATGATACATAAGTGTATTTCAGTTAAGATGAGTTTCAAGTAATAACTATTAATACAATCCTATAAGACTTCAATTGGTCTACTCATACTGCAACCACTCAGTGAACTCTTGGATCTGGTTGGTACTATTTATACTTTTAGATTTCATTTAAATTTAAATATAAACCAATTAGAATTAGCAATTGTAATATTGGATATATTTATAATAGACATTTGAAATTTTTGTTCCTCATGAGATACTCAAATCTGAATTTAGACAATTTAGATCTGAATTGAGTTTTCTATTTGAATCATAACTCAGATAATGGAAGCTTCTAAAAAATATCTTAAAGAGTGTCCTATTTCTTTTATATATTTTTAAAATGTCTTTTAAAAGTTTATGCTGCTTGTTTATATATATGACCTTACATTTATAACTATAATTCAGCTGAAAAACTTTTATCTGACTCTAAATTCAAATTTGAATATTTCACTTAATGCAATTTTCAATAACGATTATTAATATAGGCCTTAATTTAATTAAAATGTAATATAAAACAAATCAGTAATGTAATATATTGTGTTATGTACTGATATTAAATTTAAAATCGTTCCTCAAATAGCGGCGATATTATATCGATATTTTTAATATCAGGATTTTCAGGATAAATTAAAAAATGTCTTATAACCCATTGTCGAGTTATATTATGTCTTCGATACAATACAGAAAAAATTATTAGCTAGATGCTGTTTGTAGCCATCACAACCTCGATTCCGTTTCTTCTTGTTGGAGTGGCCGGGAATTCACCTCATTCCACTAGTATTCGATTCCTCTTCTTCTTCTTGTTGAAATGGCCGTGAATCGTATAACCTCGATTCCTCGTTAAAGAAAGTGGCGGCTCATAGCGGAGACTTTGGAACTAACTTATAAAAATAATGAGTTGAAGGGTGCAATCCACTAGGCGCTACAAACGCTTTGAAAGGCTCAAAAAGAAGCCATGACAACGCTTCAAAAGATTTGTAGCGTCTAGTGGATTGAATTTGTTATTTCCATAAATTAGTTCCAAAGGCCCATATTCTGAATCTTCTTTTATTTATAAAAATGCTTCTAAAAGAGACTTAGGAGCCACCTGATTGGCTGAAAAGCTACATTTAAGGCACTTTTATCGATAAAAGAGGATTCAGAATATGCTAAAGAATGGGCTAAAATCTCCGCCACGAGTCGCCACTTTCTTAACAAGGAATCGAGGTAGTGATGGCTATAAACAACATTTAGCTAATAATTTTTCTGTATTATATTGAGCAATTTAGCAATAGATAATATGTTTTTCTCATCCTGAAAAATATATAGACTATGTATAACAAAGATAGAATAAAGCCAGCGATGCTTGTTTTCGTACTAGATTGCTTGCTAGATGTAAATACTCTGTTTTGATTGGTGCGTTTCCATCCATCTTCAGGAATTGTTAGATAAATATTAATCTTTCTTGTTGTTTATTTTTATTTAAACAGTCCCGTTCAATAAGCAACGCATTTTTTTAAATAAAAAAATGCTGCTAGCATTGAATACTGAAGTCAGATCATAAGAAGCATGTATTATTTCTAGCAGAACAATCACCGCCAGGTACGGGCAAATAATTTGTCAATGTTTAAACTTATATTTCACTACAAAAAAGTCGTAAGAAATAATCGTAATCGCGATTTTCGCAATTCTATAAGACTTTTGCAAATTGGCCTTGGATTATCTGCAAAAGGATCCAAATGTTAAAGTGTACAATGTTGCTGCTCGTGAGTAGTTGATTGTTGCTACTTTCAAAATGACGCAGACCAACAATTTCAACATATCATGCACTAAAAGTATTAGAATTTTCTAAACATACGCAATATATATTTGTTATTTATTGATTATTTAAAAAAGCGAAAACGATGTATTAGAGTAATATATTTACCAGTGATAACTTTACGTTCATGTTAAAAAATAAATTTGTATGTAAATAGAAAATATTAATAACTATTAAATTCTTTCTAATATTTCTTTTATTAATAAAAGTGCCTTTCAATGTCTTATGAGCCGATAAGGAAGCTTATAAGCCATATTTAGAGGCAATGTTATCAAGAATTTACAAAGAGATGACCTATTTCCCAGTCTATTTTAAACAAAATACTTCATTAAATTAATGTCGTGTATAAATGGATTTACGTAAGTTTACGATAAAAAACGATAACAAGTAAGTGATAAACGTAAGTAAAAATACGAAAATATATTTAAGTGTATATTTTATGTACTACCTAAACTTTTTCGCGTGGTGAGTAAATGGCCATTATTTTCTGAGTTTTTTTACGTCTATTATATTCGACAATTTTTTACACGATTTAAATAGTGTTGAGATCAGTAATTTCTATCGATACATCATATATATTTCGCGATATACCATGCTGAGCACAGATTCTGTGAACTTTCCACATATGCTTTCTTTTTCACATCAACTTTCTTTTTCATCACTTTAAAGTTTGAGTACACATTTATTTCATTTTGAATACTGATTATATTAGAGTGTAATTAAACAAATTACACAGAATATACAGAATAATTAGGTCGTTCAATGTTTTATAACACAGGGTGTCTGATAATTCATGACACACTCGTATGCAAGTAGAACTCAAACTGAACAAAAAATTCCTCTGCCATTTCATAAATAACCATGTAGATTTTTAGTTATTAATTAAAGAAGATTGGCATATAATGATGTGTAATTATGTGATAATGCGCAACTAAATATTTTTAATTAATAACTATAAATCTACATAGTCTTTTGTAAAATGCTACAGAACTGTTTTGTTCAGATTGATCTAATATAAAAACATAATACAACAGATATTGCCATCGCAGTTCATCTATTGTATAGCGTGTGATCATTTCTTCAATCTTCTTTAATTAATAACTTAAACTTCAACACTTCAATTTCAAACTTGGTTGTTTGCAAAATGGTAGAAAAATCTAATTGTATTCAGTTTGACAAATTCTATGTACATACAATGGGTGTGTCAAACTCAGACACCCTGTATATTTGTTTCTCTACACATTAATTAATATATAATATAAACTTTAAATAATGAAATAGCCGTGAAAATATCACTTACCTGATAATTTCTCTTTAACAAAAACTTTTATAATTCAAAATTTGTTAATAAATTTCTGACGTTATATATAATATAATAATTATATAAACAATACTCTCTTCATGTGTACTTAGACTTCTATTTCCGAGTGACACTTTATTATTTGCTATAACTATAAATAAGCTCACATTATTTAATATTTACAGTAGTTGTTACTTGCTGCAGTAATTTCGTAGCTTTATGTGATTTGATCAATATCTTGAGATATTTGAAATTAAATTGGAATTACATGTGGGAAAAGTGATCAGTATCTGATTATGCTATTATATCATGAGATCGTGAACATTTAACACGTGTTTTTCATCGATAACTCACTAATACGTCCATTTGAAAATATAATTCTGAAACAATTATCGATATATATATATATATACTCTGATACATTTATCAATATAGTTACGAGTGTTATTAATGCGAAGTAGAAAGAGTTTCCACACAGTTGGCACATATCAGTTTTCTTTTTAAAGATGTAGACTTGCACGAAGAATAAATAAATTAAAAGTCGTGGCATTTGACTTTCTATTTTCCTTTTTTTTCATCCTATTGTTATAAATAGTTAACGCTGTTTCGCGCAGCACATAAATTATCACTACGGAAACTAGCGCTTGTCCACGCGAATATAAGGACAATCCTGTTGCACTCGCTTCTAATTCGCGTCTTAAATCCAAAAAAAAGAGAAGCTATGTATACATAAGACAATAAAGATCTAACGATAAGTCAAGTCTTTCCTTACATTTGAGTGAAGCGGCAAAAATAAAAATAAACAATCCGTTTACACTTATACTTAAAATAGGATGCTATAAAATAAATGGTGTAATAACAGCCAATTCTTAAATATTACTCCATTACAAAGATCACTCTTGATACTCGGCGACACCTGAATGCTTCGCGCTCACTAATCCCTGTGAAGAAGCACATCATCACGAGTTACATTTTTCACATCAACATACGCACGCAATGCGATGTACGTGCGCATGAATATGTCAGTTAGATTTCACTTACCTCCTCGAAAAATTTCTGCATTTCTTGCGCCGCTTGCACCGATGAGAAGACCGCTCTTAGTACTCTCCTCGCCGGCGGTTCCAAGGCGTAATCGATTCCGCTCCAGATGCATTCTTTTCCTTCCACCTATGCGACAGACAATGCAAGTGAGCAACAGCCACAAAATATACATAATTATCACCATAATTTCAGCACCACAAGTCTGGTTGAAAAGGAAGAAATTTATAACTTACAAGACTCTTTTGGATGCGAATATTTAGTGGCGTAAATAATTACCTCCATCACCGTTTCTATGCTGATAATAGTATTGCTCGCGTACTCCTCCGAATCGTCGAGTTTCAGAACGATCCTCTCCGCGTAGATCTCGGAATCGTAGTGGATCGCCAAGTTCCCCAAGCCCACGATTTCCCACTTGGTCTCGTGAGGCCACCTGGCGAACATGGTGGCGCGTTTCTCCATTATGGGCACCATCTCCTGATCGTCCTCCTCGTCCTCTTCCTCCTCATCATCTTCATCTTCCTCTTCGTCGTCTTCCTCTTCTTCTTCCTCGTCCACGTCGTTATCCCGGTCGTGTTCGTTCTCTTCCACTTCCTCGTTGACACACCTCTCACCTATAAGCATGCATAGATTGATATGGAGCTATATATCGTTTTAACGAGTCGCTTGAAGTCACATACGTACATTTCATGAAAAAGAACACAAGTGTGCCTACGGTGACGCTCTAGTTTTAAAGAATAACGCCATTCGATCCAGCTTTTAACAAGCACAATTTGGAAAATCAAACATAAAGATATGCGTAAGATGTATAATATATTTTTATTATGATCACATAAGATACATGTAGCACTTTAGATGCGTAAAATAACGAACACCTGTGATGCAAAGTTGTAAAGCGATAATTCATCAATACACAAGAGTGCTATGAAATACGTGAAAGCTTAAATCATATCTCCTCAGTTGCGTATTAAAATCTGACGCGTTTAATAAACAGTTTCGTACATACACGAACAGTTTAGCATTCATTTAACTTGCAGTGTAATTCTGTAACTCGTTGACTATCATAATTATATTATCGTTAGCGATAATATAATTAGTACTGTGTATCGTTGCGTACCTTTTCTAGCATACGTTATATCTGCGCAAGGTTAACAACCCGTTAGCAACAGTTAATGAGTTATAGAATCGCACTGCTGGCGGTTTAACATTCATTCAAATTCGCGTGATAGATAAATGAGTAACACTCTACTTACGGTCGTATTATAAATTCAAATGAAAGTCCAAACAACGCAGGCGAGATAACAAACCGAGCGATTTTGCGCGTTATATATCCATGATTAATATCAATTTTTCGTTGGAAGAGAAATGCATACATATAACATCGTGCAGATGGAGCAAGCGACGAATGAGGTCACAGTGGGATATACATGTGAGAGAAATCCATAATACCTAATGGATTATAAACTACCTTGAGCGTCTTCCTTCTCGCGTAATTCCTGCTGAATTTTATCGATGAGCCCCTTAAACTGCGTGGCCAGCTCGGGTGATTTAAATTTAATCGCTAACTGTTCGACGCACGATCCTTCCTCAGCGTGATTCATGCCGGCCCACATCCAGGCCTGCTGCGACATCGAGAGTCCATGGAACGCCACGTCCGATGTGATCAAGAAGTTGCACACGACTTTGTAAATCAGTTCCCGGCGCATTAATAGACGATAGCTGCCGTATCCGGGATGATGCAGGATCTTCATCTCACCGACGCCTCTCTCCTTCCACTCCTTCGTGGAGCTGTCATATCTGTACAGCTTGGCTCTCTGGCTAAACACTGCGAACGAATGATTATTAAAGTAAACTACGATTTTGCGATTTCTGCACGCGAATTGCTTGAAATCTATTTACTCTCATAACAATACATTTACGTTAGAGATATCATTAATATCAAATACTTTAAATATATCTTCTCACACGAAGTTGAAAAATGCTAAAATAAAATAATGAAGAAAAAAATAATCTGTCTAAAAGTATTTAAAGATCACTAAAGAGAGTCACTAAAAAAAAATATTTAAAGGTTATTAAAAAAATATCCAAAGATTGCTAAAGTTATTTCAAGGCTACTAAAGATGCTTAAAGATTATTTAAAAGTTATCAAAGATATATCTAAAGGTACCTGAAGAATATCAAAGATATTAAAGATTACCTTTTTCTTCATCTTCCTCCCCGGTTTTGACTTCGATGGCCTCTGGCAATGGAACAATGGGTTCGAAGTGAGGATCATGCTCCTGTTCGTTCTCTACCTCACCACCGTCGTCCTCCTCATTTTCGTCCTTCTGCATAGAATCTTCGTGCGTCGATTTATTTTGAGACGTTGAGGTCAGCGATTTGGCGGACTTTGAACCGAATACCGAAGATCCCGCGCCAGCGAACGAGAAGTTGGGATCTGAAAAGAAATGTCGAGCAATGTAAGTAGCGAGTCCTAATTTCAATACGCTTTTTTGCCATGATTTTATGACTTCGTAACGTACCTATCTTGAAAGCTTGCGGTTGCGCCGCGTTGGCAGCGAGTGCCGTGAACATGTTATCTGACGGGAGGAAGCTGTTGATGTCATCGTCATTTTGAGCATTGTCCGACGATTTCGTGTCGAAGACATTCGTAGTCGTTGTCGTCGTCGTCGCCGCCGTCACCGTCATCGTGACGGGATTACCGAACAAAGGACCACCGAACGTTATCTTTGAGAAGGGTGTGATTGAGCTTGTACTAAATATCGTATTGTTAGACTGATTGGACACGTCGAATGTAATTGTCGACGTGATGGCGGTGGACGCAGCGACGGTGTCGTTGGCCTTGGAACTCGGTTGCACTGGCACCGAATCGAATAGCGAGCTGGTGCCGAAGGTGGTGGTCACATTGGTCGACGACGACGTCTTCGGGACGGAATTCGTCGTGGTAGTGGCGGCAACGGTGGTCGACTTCAAAGTGTTGAAGGTATTGGCGAACAACAGAGAGTTGCCGTCACCGCTGGCGCTTACGGTGTTTCCGCCGAACAAAGATCCCTTTGTACTCGCGAAATTGTCGGTGCCGCCGAACATATTCTTGCCGCTATCGAAGGTAAAAATGGGAGCTTTGAATATAGATCCAGTCGGCGTTGATTGATTAAATACCGACTGTCCGGTGGTCGTATTAGGAGCTGCGGTGGTAGTTTGCGCGGCCGGAAGATTCGAAGGACTGCACATCTTCATGTTCTCCAATAATAAGACAGTCTGCTGCTTGTCCGATGTCGCCGCTTTGTCCGTGGTCTCGTTGATGCCAAATTGGGGATTCATGCCAAAAGAAAAAGTCGTCGATCTCTTGTCGTTGAACAGCTTCAGGTCGCTGGTGCCGAAACTCATCGCGGAGCCGTCGAAGACGCTCGACGTGGCGAACGTTGGGGTCGACGTCGTCTTGAACGTCGTGACGGGCGGCATCGTGAAGGAGAATCCGTTCTTCACGTTGGACTGAGTCACTTGGCTGGTGGTCTCATTAGCTTTCACCTCAGCCGATGACGAAGGAGTCGTTATCAAGGCCGAGGGTTTCGGTCCTGCAGCAACATTTGTCGAACTTGGAGTCGTCAGCTTCTTTTCTTCCGGCACGGTCGTCCACTTATTCGGCTGCGTCGAAGAGACGTCCGGATAAAGAACTATACTCGGTTTTTTGCAGCCTCTGCAGCCCGGACAGTCCTCCTTAAGCTTGTAGGCGTAGAAATTCTCCGGCAGCTGTAACTTCAAGGCAGCTGCTTTTTCCTCTGGTGTAACTTTCATCTCATAAAGGACCTCGATCTCCTGGCTAGATGAGCTTGTCTTCATAGTCGCTTTCGTCATTGACTTGTTCGTTTTCTCATTGTTAGTAACGGCCAGTTTAATGCTTCCCTTGGCGTCGTCGATTGCGTTTTTGAAGCTCTCCGCTATTTCGGCAGTTTTGAAGCGACACGCAAACTGCATATACTCGATCTCACCCTCGCTGTAGTCCGCAGCGTTCCACAGCCACGTTTTCTCGTCCTTGGACGTAAACTCCAGTTCAGCGGACAGTATGTGATTCAGGCAGAGCTTCAGCACGTGGTCCCGCCGCATGATGAGCCGCAGCTTTCCGGTCTCTCTGTGGCGTAGCAGCTTGATGTCGCCCAATCCACGTTCTTTCCACTCCTTCACGCAAGTGTCGAACCTGAACAGCTTCGCTCGGTGACTGTACAATACTTCTTCGTTCTCTTCGCCGGTTTTCACCTCGATCTTGTCCGGCAACGGTATAATAGGTGAGAAATGAACGTCGTCGCTCTCCACCACCTCGTCCTCGCTGTTCTCACCGCCAGCGCTGCCGGGCGATTTCGAAGATGCTCGCGCCGTAAAGTTGAAGCCGTAAGACTTGGTTGGCGTGCCGAAGGTAAACGGCGAATCGCCCGAGTTCAGCGTGACGCCAGTTTTCGCTGGCACGCCGAATACGAAGCCGGTTTCCTCAGTTTTGGCCTGCGGAATCGTGGGAGTGATCTTTGCACTGTCATCCGCGCTCTTATCTTCCGATTTCGGCATTCGGAAGCTGAAGCCGGTAGTGCCACCGGTCGTCTCTTTGGCGGCATCTTTCGGAATGCCGAAGGTGAAGGTAGTCATTGGGGCTGTAGCGGAAATATTCAGTTGGAAGACATTCTGTTGCGGTTTGGGTGGTTGCGACGGATCCTTAGGCTGGTCGCAGGCAACGCAGTAGATATTCGTGCCGGAATTAACAATATAACATCCTGAACAGCTCCAAGAGCCAGCGGGTGGCTTGAATAATTCAGACAAAGGTGGTTTACTGGATTCCACGGCGGGTTTGTTAGCATCCACGGTAAGACCGTCCTTGTTGCTCGCGACTGAAGGCGACGGAGCTTCGCAAGCTACACATTTGACGTCCGTGACATTATTCCTGATGTAACAGCTATTGCATTCCCAAGAGTCGCTCGGAGGTTTAAACAGCTCCGACAAAGGAGGCTCAGACTTATCCGCGGTGTTCTGGCCCTTGATATCGCTTGAAGTCGGTCGGGAAGATGTCTTTTTTTCAAACTCTTTTGCGACCTCGCTCGGATTGCAACCCTTGAGGAGCTTCTGTTGGCAGCTGGATACAACATTGTAGAATTTTGAGGCCGACTCCGGTGTCTTGAAAGTCGCGGCGTGGAACAGCAGGATCTTGGCGCGTTCCTTCTTGGAGTCTATCGGGGCGGTCCAGTTGACAACCGTGGCGCCACTCTTAAACGTAAACGATGCATCCAGAGGGATTCCGTAGCCGTAGAGAACTTTGGAGTTGCCTTCGTCCATCATCAGCAAGCGTAGTTTGCCGGATTTGACATCTATTAGTAGCTTTACCGCTCCCGTGCCTTTATTCTCCCACTGCTTGGTGTCGCTGTTTTGACACTGGAGACTCGCACTCCCGCCGAACAGCTTACGCTCATTCTCAGTTTGTGGCTGTACTTCCTTCTCGTGGAGTCCCATTTTCATCATACCAGGTGGCGGCATACGAGGTCTCCTCAGCAGTGTGTTGAGAGAGGAATTCTGATCGAAAGTGACTCCATGCGTACTGAACGGCGACGTGCTAGACACTGTACCTTGACTCATCAGTTCGGACTGCGTAGTTGTAACTGGAGTCGCAGTCGTGGCGAAAACAAAACCCGTGGACGGTGTCGAGGTGCTTGTAGCGGTGGTGGTAGTTGTAGACTTGGTGAAAGAAAATCCGCTGAACGGGCTGACTTTCGACGTTTCGTCAGGCTTCTTCGACTCGCTCGTCGAATCGCTGACTTCCTGAATGATGGGTTTCGAACTGAAGGAAAATCCTCCTAATGTCGTCGTGTTAGATTTCGACTTGTCTGCTGTCGAGGTAGTTTCCGCGATCAAGTTGATCTTAGTTTGCAAATTGGCTTGTGCTTTTTGTGTTTTGGAGGCGTCCTTCTCGCTAGAAGACACAGAATTCTTGTCACTCATTACCTTGGACTCCTTTTCTGCGGGTGACGTCAGGCCGAGCCTGGCTTTGTCGAAAGCCTCCTTGAACGCCAATGCTTCCTCCGCGGTCTTGAACTTGATACAGAGCTTCTCCAATTTCACCTCCTCGTCTGCAAAGTCGTTCGCTACCCAGCACCAGGCCTTGTTGTTGTTCGCCATGCTGGTTAGCTCCATGTCGGGACGCAGCATGTGGTTCGCGCAGATTTTTAGGACTTGATCGCGTCGCATTAGCAAACGTACCTTGCCTTCGACATTGCGCAATAGCTTCATGTAGCCGATTCCGCGTTCCTTCCACTCCTTATCTACGAAGCGAAACAGCTTTGCGCGACCGCAGTACAGTGTGACCTCGTCTTCTTCACCAGTGGTTACTTTGATTTCTGCGGGCAGCGGTATGACTGGCACGAAGTCTGGTATCGGATCATGCTCCGTCTCGCATACGTCCGTAGAAGTGTTTGGCGACTCGATCGACTCGTATACCGCGCTGATGTTGGCTTTAGGGTCGGCCAATCCAGTCCGGTGAGAGTCTGCTGTTTGCATGGTCTGCATGTTGGCTGGCGTGGTGGTGAGAGTGGGCAGCAAGGGTGGTAGATTGACGGTAGTTGGTATGGTGGCCTGAGACGGCATGGAGATCTGGTAGCAGTGCGGCACGTTGGACGATGACGACGATGACTCCGTCATCGCAGTTATCGTCGTACCAATGGAAGTAATAGCGGCAATTCCGCCTCCCAGTCGGTACTGCGGCGGTATAGTGACGCTTAAAGTTGGCTGCACGAGCGGCACTGTCGTCGGTAGCGTGTCGGATGTTGTTATGACCACGTTGACGGGCGGCGTCTTGTTCACTGGCGCGTCCTTAATAACGGTCGTCGTGATGGCGGGCTCAGGAGGCTTTGCCGGTTGCGGCGGCTCGACCTTCTGCAACGGCATCTGCAGCGTCGGTGGCGGATTCGTAACAGGAATCGACATAAGATCGGACAACTGCGACGGTATTCGTGATGCGAAGAGACCCTGTTGGAGTAGGTTGTCGGGCACCTTTGCTGAACGGTTGGGATATATCATTGGCATCGAATACATGTTGTGCGGATACAGAGATGGTATGGCCTGGGCGTTCGGGTCGCTGAACCCGGGTATTCCACCCTGGTAGTAGCCCTGGAACGTAGTTGCAGAGGGATATATCAGCGACGAGTACGGATGGCGGTGCGACGGTGTGAATATGTTGCCGGAAATTGTTGACGCCGCTGGACCGGATTGATTCGAATAATTCAAATCAGTGAACTCATCGTTGTCGAGAACATAGAAGTCGTCTTCAACATTAGCATTCATATTCATCTGTTGCTGTACGCGTTGGTGTTGTTGCTGTTGCTGCTGCTGCTGTTGTTGCTGCTGCTGCTGCTGGTATTGCTTCTGATTGTCCTTGCGCAATTCCACCATCTCTTTCATCAGACCCTCCATCTTTTCCGTTAGCGACTTCATGTGATCCGTCATACCCTTCATTTGCTCTACTAATTCCTGCACCACGTTATCCCTGGAGTGCATTATCTGGCGTATTTGTGCGTCAAGACGCTCTGGACTTGGACGCGCTTCCGTGCGATTACGCGACAGATCCAAGATATCGTGATGCTGCGGTCTACACGGCGTGCTGCTCTGTTTAGGAGCGCGTTGAGTAGTCCTCTGAGGTGTGCTTAGAATATTGTGCGCCGTTAAGTTCGGCAATGTCGTATTGGCGACCGTCTGGTCGACAGCACTGTGAGCAGGTGAGTAACTCTCGTCGGACATACCGTCGCAGTCGTTTCTGCTCAGATCGCTCCTGCCAAGATCCGGATCGATTCTTTTTAGTTCGTTTTCGATGTCGGCAATGTGAGTGCCCAGCTCTGAGTTGAGCGGGTGCTTGGGATTCATGCCAGGACTGCGTAATCGATCGAGCGTGAGGTAATAGCAGTTCCTCGCCTTCGAGAGCATTATAATATGTTGTGAGCGCATCTCCGAAGTCAGACTTTCACGTGGCATAGAGTTCACGATCTCGTCCGCGAACATCTTGTAGATCTGCGCCTGTTGGAACGATGCGTCGGGGCACTTGAGCGCTTGTAGCGCGTCGATAGCTTGCTCATACTGCTTGTCACGAACGAATTTTTGCGCCAGCAACAGTTTGCCCTCCTCAAGAGCATTGGTCAGCTCGATATTGTTCATCTCCTTGCCCTGATAGTTGAACAGTCTGGTCGTAGACATGCGTATCGTTTGATTGTTCTGCAGACGCTCGAGCAAGGGCACGGCGGTGCTCCAGTATAGCTCGGAGCGCGTCTCCAAGGTCGGGATGTCGCCGTGCTCCTTGTCTTTCTCCTTCAACATCTTTGTACGATACTGAAATATACGTGCTAGATGAACCAACAGCACCGGATGCAAGCCGTGATTGCCGATGCAGCGAACGACCTCGAGACCTTGCTGCAACTCGTGCCTCAACTCTCCAATATCGCCCTCGATGTCTTTCTGCTTGGAATACATCTTGTAAGCTGCAGACCACCACTTCTCCTGGTTGCAAGTACAGAGTGTCGACGTCAGGTCGGCCGGCAAAGTCGGCAACCTGTCAGGACTGAGGAAACTGCCAAGTTGCTGCTCTTCTACGATCGCTGATGAGCACAATATCGTCGCGTTTAAAAACGCGTCGATGTCGAGCTGGCACAAGCTGTCGGGCGCCGCTTGACTCACATTGTACACCGAGAACTGCAGTTCCGGGAACACATGGGAGTACTGATGCGGCTGGGGACCGCCATTCTTGTTTAACGAATGGTGCGATCGACTTTGTATTCCGAGCCAGACTTGATGATGCAACGAAGCGGGCCACATCTGTTCCGCAACTACAAAGAAAAAATCATACATTACTATAAGATTTTGCATTTACGCGTAAAATATGATACTCTACGTCTACATGTAGACAATGTAAACTATATTTGAGGTATTATGTGACAATGTATAACTTATACATTAATGAACATGTACCTTCGTCGTAACATTTTAATTCATTCTGAGAGCAGAGGCGCAGAGGCGAGTTGGGTGTTGAATGATTGCAAAAATATGAATTTCGCATATGATCAAGATGTATCCTGCTTACAAAAATTCTCTGAAAGAAGCAAAAGATAATTAATAAGACTTTGTAAATCATTTAATTATCATGAATAGTTGATTAGTTCTTTACCTGATAAACACGCTCTCTCCAAAATCCCGTGCAAAATTTATCGATCTTGTCCATTAGCTTCTTTGTGTCACCCTTAGCATAATCTTGAAGAACGTGGCCTACGGATGAAATAGATGATATATACATAAAAATGACGTTCAGTAAAGCGTCGCACGTACATTTCACAATATTGCATAATATTTCATATTTTCACGTACCAGCTTGACTACACCGATACGAGCCCTCTGTATGCCATAAACGGATTTGATTCTTAGATGGATCCTTTATGTGCACGATCCACGCAGCGGTGGAGTCTATCGAAGTCACATGTAATGCAGTTAGTAATAGAGGTGCGCACAGTCTCCCCGCTTCACTCCAGCTGCCTTGCTCTCGTTTCGTTTTGCGCAACAACAAACACGCCAAATGGAAGTGTAATTGACCCCACATATGCGTGAGCATGTATTCTATGAAGACTTGATGTTTGGGAAAATTCTTCAACTTCAACTCGTTCAGGTTTTGGTCCAAACTGAAACGTGAATTCGCCTTAATAAACATTGTATAAGGACAATCGCGTATATTCAAGAAAACGGACTGTTGTCTAATCTTTGTAATTCACAAGATATATTCTGTTGATGGTAAATTCTACAAAACGTTGATTTTATTATATTTTCCTGTTGATCCCCGAGTGAAAGATATTTTAGATCCAATATACGTACTTAAATACTGCTTGAGTCGCTTCTGGAACGCTTTTCTTGATCTCACTGTTTTGCTCCTTGAGACACAATGCTGCATATTTTTCCAACGAAGAGATAAAGAGTACCCAAAAAGACCAGTCAGTGTGCATGGTTTCTTTACATTTCGTCAGTAAATCACATAACGTTTGATACCACATGATACTGTTCCTGTAAGCATGAGTGGCTTCCACACTAGCTGCATGTTCATAAGCGTTATCATATTTGTGCTTTGACATATAATGCTTCAACAATTTCACTCTGAGTTGGACATCATTTGGTCTTGCATTCAATTCAGCTGGAATAATATAATTTCACATATTAACCCATACTTTGACATTTGAGTAAGCAGTTGGTGAGTATACTCACATGTAATGAGGGCCTCGAGATCCTCATTGTTGTCATTTGGTTTGTCCACAGTTAATAGCTTTTCCTTTAATTTGAATACCACTGGATGGTGTGGAAACTGTTTGTCTGCTCGTTCTATCCAGTATTTTATCTTATTGACATCCATTCCTATATCTGTATCAGTCAGTAAATCACACACTGGAAAAGAAACATTGGGTAGATTAATTCAGACTATCTGTTCTCTTTATCTGAATTAAGTTGCACTTTTTCTATTTTCAGAATAAAACAAATATATTATTTAGCGTCGAAGGAAAAAGGAACAGTAGTGTTAGTTCAGCTGTAAAGAGGTCTAATGAATCAAGGATAAGTATGAAAAAAGATTGCCTGCTTACCTTTTAAAACAAGATCATCCTGCCGTGCTTCAAGTTCCAGAGAAGTTTTGTACTCGTTCAAAGCTGCTTCCTTTTGACCAAGCGCCTCGTACACGTTGCCCAACAACTTGTGTGCACTGGCTGATTCATCTCGTACTTCTAAGTAACTACATACATATCTCTTTGCAGATTCATAATCACCTACTTGATAATACAGTTTGGCAACATTGTAAGAACGAAGACTTTTCTGTAAAGAAAAAGAACAAAGAGAATTAAAAAGTGCTATTTCTCACATTTTATTTAACATATATTCAAAACTATAATTATATCTCCCGTAAATCTTACATTTCTGCGAAACAACACAATTTTAACACAGAGAATATATTTTCGGTATATATATTAAACGTGTAATATAAGGAAGAAACTCCACTTTGGTAGTTGCAGGGAACAAGTTTACGCCGAGGTAAACGACGCACGACACACAACAGCCAACGCGAGTGACGTCGTTGTCTCGAGTAGGATTTCCCGCGAAAATTCACCATTATCGTGCGTTGCGGCGTGCACTGCACTCGTGTGTGCGATTCCATTTAGCGTGACAACTCAAGGACGCATCGGACGGTAGGAATAGTACCGCTTGGCGTGCTTAGTATTGACATGTCACCGGCGTCACACGTCATCGTAGCGGTTGCTCCGCGAAAACATGAAGCTGGAAAGACGGCGGTGGCGGTGGCGCGCGGGCTCAGCGAAACGTACGTTAGGGATATTCTCGTGTGCGCGAAGAACGAAGTAACCTCACCTCGTTCTCGTTCCACAGCTTGCTGAAGATATTCTGCACATGCCGATCAACGTCCTTCTTCGTGCGGAACATGCTGCCGGCTGGACTCGCCGGTCGACACGGCCTCGCTTTTAGTTGCACTTGACCAGTAATATTCTCACGTTCCGATCACTCACGCGCTTAGAATACAGCGGTCATCGCAACGCACGTCTCTTTCAAACAGAACCGTCTCGAATTCAAGAGCACCAACTGTCAGCGATGTCGCGCACGGGAGCGTCTCGATTGACCACGGTACGATTGGACACAACCAACCGATGAAAAGAATTATCTAGTGAATTACTAGGTCGAATTAATCATTTCAATCTGTGTCCAATCGTATCGTGGTCAATCGACGGCTGCGTGAAAGTTCCCGCGAACGACACGGGAAGAGTCTTGATTGGTCGACATGAACATTCGATATTCGATGTCCAATAGGAGTGCGTTCCAAAATTCAACTTTGGTTACCACAGTTCTATATTTCATGTTACTATAGAATATGGTAACCAAGGTTGAATTTTGGAACGCACCCAGGGCTGCGTTCAGATTCCCCACCCGGGTGTATTCTATTACTAAAAGTGCTATAGTATATGTAACATATACTATAGTGTTTCTAGTAATAGAGTGCACCCGGATGAGGAATCTGAACGCACCCCACGAGAATCTTTTCTATAGAAACAAATATCTCTAGCCTCGCGAAGATTATGGCTCCTGCACACAGGACGCGGTAATGCTTGCCGCGTGCGGAAGTTAGCACGACAGCCAATCAATATGCTGCTTTCCGTAATAACCTTCTAGCTCTTACGGAAAAACAACATATTGATTGGCTGTCGCGCGGACTTCCGAAGTGCGGCAAGCATTACCGCGTCCTGTGTGCAGGAGCCATTACAGCTGCGTTTCGAAATTCACTGTCAGTGCTGAAGTTCTATAGTATACATAACATGAACAATAGATTTTCAGTATTGGCAGTGAATTTCTTGGCAGTGAATTTCAGGCAGCCTACTCCTTGGGCTGTGTTCCAAAACTCGACGGGTAGAGTACATTTAATTGCCCAATCATGATAAAGAAATCCTAGTTATCTTTGCTTTTATTGATCAATTAAATGCTACTCTACCCGTCGAGTAGAGTTTTGGAACGCAGCCTTGAAGTTTTGCCAAATTATGTAAAAAAAATTTATTGGAAACTTCCGTTGCATTCTTTTTGAGTGTTACGCACGCTGTAAGTGTTATTCTATCTTTTTTCCATATGTAATGAGCGATAAGATAGGCCGCGTTCCGTTTCACGCATATACGTGCGTTTATCTACAGTTCATGTTACGTATATTATAGGAAATGCGCCCATAGTGCGTGAAACGAAACGCATAGAATAACGCTTGCAGCGCGTGAAAGGGATGCGCCTTTGGCCGCGTTCCGTTTCATGCATATGCACGCATTTATCTATAGTTCGTGTTACGTATATTGTAGGCAATGCGCGCATAATGCGTGAAACGGAACGCAACCTATGTATATCCGCGTAATCGCAGTTTCAGCTGTTGTGAATTTTGTCCTCTGTTGTCATTTTTTAATAGATTTCTCGTTTTACACTCGACCGTTCAGGTCGATTGGAGATACAATGGTGGAAGAGATTATCAATCCCAGCAATAAACCAAAAGTAAAAATGCGATTAAGAGACTGGTTATTATATATAGATTATACGAGTTTTTTGTTTACTAACCAACTATTTCGTTACAACGCAGAACAAAACTACTCGACCTCGTCCGGTTTACTTGTGGAATGTGTTGGATGTGCAAAAGTGGCTCAGACGACACTGCAGTGACTATTATCAGTTATATCATGAGAAATTCTTGCACGTAAGAGCTGTAAACTTATGCATCTTCAAACTTTACTGAATTCTAATTAATCCCCAGACAGCACAAATGTCCAAAATTGAGTCGTAAGACGTCTTTAAGACACCTTTAACATACCTTATAAACTTATTTTAAAGATATCTTAAAGCTGTTTAAAAAACATCTTATGACCCAATTTTGGACATTGTGGTCTGGGTTGTGTCATTGTGAGACATAAGAATAGTTTGCACTCAATTACATCAATAGAAGATTGAATTGATAGTAATTTTGCATTAAACAAACAAAGGCAAAAGAAGAAGTAACAATATAAAGTAAAAATATTTTATATTTTTTTAAGCATGACATTACAGGAAGGGTATTGTTAAGAATAAACGAAAATATCTTACTGCGACTGGGTATCGATAATGAACAACACAGGATGGATATATGGAGAGAAATTATGAAACTGCTTCTTAAGACAAACATGCTAGAGATCAGAGAGTTAGAGCGACGTAATAATATGAATTTTGACTAGAATGCCTAAGATCATTTTATACATTTTTTAATTACATAATATTAATCTATTTTATATTATTTATTAATATAATATTATATTTAATGATATTTATATATTAATCTGTATATATTATGATACATGTATAAATATATATTTATATTTTATATATATATATATTTATTTAATATAAATTTATCTTCCTCTTAGTAAGAATATCAATATGTAACATATATTCAATATATAACAATAAAAGATTACTTCAATTGTATATATTTCTTTTTTAATGCAAATTTTTTTTAACAGGAAATTGGTCAATTATAAAAATTCCAAAGGAGTATCATGAACACAGAAAATTTCATTGATATTCCATGAGTTCTGAGACATTGGTTGCGTTCAGCGAACTCAACAGTTGCACAACAGTTGAGCAATTCGTCAATGTAATTGGTCTAGATTTAGGGATCTAACAGTGAGAACCAATAATCGCTGATTGCTCATTGAGCGCTTTTTCCGCTAAACGCGCCCAATTATTTACGTATTAAGGCTACGATTATGGCAATTTGTGTGCGAAGGCCCTAAAAGTGTGAAAGATTCAAACAACGTGAACAGACTTTGTATCTCGAATATCTATCCAATCAACGTGATCTCTTCTTAAAGTGAAAGATCGTGAAGGAATGGCTCCTTCACACAGGGCGCGGTAATGATTGCCACTCGGCGGAAGTTCGCGCGACAGCCAATCAATATGTTGTTTTTCCGTAAGAGCTAGAAGGTTATTACGGAAAGCAGCATATTGATTGGCTGTCGTACGAACTTTCGCCGCGCGGCAAGCATTACTGCGTCCTGTGTGTAGGAGCCAGAAGTGATTAGTCACAGCTTGTAACTAGCGACACGCACTTCGACTCTTGCTCGCAAGAGCCATCTGTCCTGTGTAGATCGCTACACTTCCATTTTCTGTGCAAGTTCTTTCGGTGAAACGTGAGATACAAGATGGTAAGGGATGCTGTTTATCGTTCATAATTTACCGAAATTATCGTATCGCGATTTGCATCACGATGTATCTTCGTCGTCGACGTAGCCCGACGTAAGGCGTACGATAGAAACGTGAATTTTCCATAAAGTAGATTCTATTGAAACAGAAAACGCGTGCGCCACGAATCCACCATGTGGTGTGTCTCGCTGTGTGACCAACACCGAAGCGGGTCGCAATGGATATTAACTCGCACGAATCGTAATTCAATTTTTTATGTGATTTGTTGTAAGTTAATCGTGTGCGTGATTGTCGCGAGTAGGCAAGGTAGAAGTCGGAAGCTCATAACCTCACTTATACGTGATTCCGTACTGTAGCCGACCATTTTTTAGCTGTACTACTGAACTAGTGCAATAAATGAAACAAATATACTTTCTCTCACTCCAACTTATTGCAAAAAGAAAGCTAAAAAGAATAGACCACATGTTAGATTTTTGTGTTTTACATAAATAATATATCTCTGATGCTTGTTCTTTATTTAACACTCGCTCTGTCTCGCAGACTTGCAAACGCAGGAACGGTGGACGCGCCAAGCATGGCCGCGGCCATGTGAATCCAGTTCGTTGCACCAACTGTGCCCGATGTGTCCCGAAGGACAAAGCTATTAAGAAATTCGTTATTCGCAACATCGTCGAGGCCGCTGCTGTTAGAGACATCACGGAAGCGAGCTTTTATCAGTCGTATCAGCTGCCCAAGTTATATGCCAAGCTTCACTACTGTGTGTCGTGTGCTATCCACTCCAAAGTGGTGAGAAACAGGTCCAAGGCTGATCGTCGTATCAGAACACCTCCTGTACGCAACTTCCCAAGGGTATGTGTGAATTATAAGTAAATTCCACTCTTATATCGCTGAATTTATTATCACATCATTGTTATTTGCAGTTCTTAGTCTAAATTTCAAGTTTGATCTTTGACTATTTCGCAAAATTAGAGATATATAATTAAAATACTTGATATATATATAATTATATCAGATGTATGTTCTTTCATGCAATTATCATGTAATAAATCTTCAAATTTGACATTGTTCAATATATGTATACATATTGTACTTTGTATGAATCCATTGTACCATATGTGATCTCTTCTCATTTTCAGGATCTGCGCCAAGGCCAGCAGAACAGGAAGTAATTTTATTATGTAAAGTTAATTTTTCGATATAAATAAAACTTGATTAAAGTAATACATTGACTACCTTTTATTTGGATTATAATATAAATTACAGAGCACAATGTGTATTTGCTTTGTTGCGTGTTATTGCTTTTATCACTTAAAGAGATAAACAGTTGAGATTGCAGTAGTGCGCAGCCACTGTGTCGAAAGAGAAGAAAAAAAGATCGTTCAGAGGAACGTGTCTGCATCATGTATACATTTATTGAACATGACTTGCACAAAGATAAAGTACGCGATCTAAATATTTGCTAATATCTTTCCAAATTCGCAACTTCTCTTAAGGCTCCATTACGAGAATAGAACAAGATTTCAGTGAAATCTGAACTTCGCCGATAAAGTACTTACACTCCATAAAAATATTCGCGTCCAATCAGCAAGAACTTTCTAATAATTAGAATGAATTATATAAAATTAATGTACATGTGACAAGTAATTCCCAAGTATATATATATATTGTACATTAGAGAATCATTTATTCGCCTCCTCCATGGCTTTCTTCAATGTCTTCTCGAAGATCTTTTTCGAGTCGCAGAATCCTTGCTTCGTTTTGCCGAATGAATTCGGTCCGGCCGATGTTGGTGTTTCGCGACCGATATTTCGCATCCTCATCCTCGCTTCCGCCGGCATTTCTTCTGGTTCGTCGTCTTCGTCGTTGAACACTGAGGCTACCGTCGGTTTCTGTGCTGTCGTTGTCTTCGCGACTGGTTTCTACAGAAAGGCAAATGATTTTGTGCACAAAGAATAGATTGCAGAAATGAAAGATCTTATGCGTGTATATATACAAAGTGTTTCTTAAAGAGGTATTAGACTCAATGTTGCATCAAGGGAACCACTCTTAGACTTAGGCCTGTATTCTGAGTTCTCTTTTAATGATAAATTAGCCTTTAAAAGTGACTCATAGCCAATCAGAAAGCTTATAAGCCACTTTTAGAGGCTTATTTATCATTAAAAGAGAACTCAGAATATAGGCCTTAAACTCTTGTTCTGAACTTTTTTTTATCGATGAAAGTGTCTCTAAACGTGACTTATAAACCTTTTGATTGACTTACAAGTATATTTAGAGACACTTTTATTCATAAAAGAGATTTCAGAATAAAAGCCTTACTATTTATCAAATAAAATGTTTTTATACATTTACTTCATTGTCTAACTAATGAATGTTAATTTGAGACAAAGTTGAAATAGATATATACATACAAAATATTACAAATACAAGAAATATTATTCTTAACTTTTTTCTCATTAGTGCTTTATAGTTGATCTAATAGAAATGCATAGATAACAGAAATATTAAAAAAAAAATATATATGTATCTTGAATATTATTATAAATTACAAATTTTCTATCCCTGTATTTTCAAAACAAAATGTTGAATAATTCTAAAATTTATGTATAACGTCGGTATATTTTTCTTTAATGTTATAGCACATTTTTATCAAAACCCTAATTTTAATTTATAAGAAATTAAAAATAGCATGGTAACCTTAAAGAAAATGTATAAAAAGTGTCAATTTTAACTTTAACTATTCCTAAAATCTTTTATTTTTCTCTCATACTTTTCTAACTGCAGTTAGATAATATTTTAATTTATATTTATATGTAGTGCAAATTTCAATAAATTCTCAACAAATTCATTTTGCCTTACAACCTCCTTTCAAATACTGTCTAATAATTTAAGAGTTAATTTTTGAGGTCGTTTTATGAGGAAAAGTTCATATAAATATATAGTCTCAAAGTATAGCTTTTTAAATCTTCAACTACATATTCTTCACAGGTTTGGATATTTTTGCATAAATTATGATATTTTACATTCACATGTAGATAATTAATAACTTATACATGTTGTTTAAAAAACCTGTGGCTTGTTAAAAAATTAAGGAAAGTTTACTTAACTTATAATACTTAAGTTTATTTTTAGAATACTGATGTAAATTTATGAATGTTGTTTCTTAAATAAAGTTACAGAATCAGAGATTACAGAATTCTTTGATTACATTCTCATCTACAGAGAGTTAAATCTATTAATCTGTTACACAATGAAATGAAAATATCATGTAACTTGTCTCTCTCATCGCAATTATAATTAATACTCAAAACAGATATGATAACTGCCTTATAATTTCTTGTTTTTGTATATTTTAATATTATTTGCAATATTCTGCATAATTTACATTGCATAAAAACCAATGGTATACATCAGGTAAAGAACACATGTAAGCGACACAAACAAACTTTATACGTTCATGTGAATTTTTCTTCGCAATGACCTTGACAATAAACTAAAATATTAGACAGCATTCAACCAGAATATTAGACACCCTGTACAGAGAAAGAATCTGTACGAAAATTTCACTTACGGAAGTTGAGCCTAACTTGATCTGTATCCCCTTTTTCTGCTCATTGCCAGCCTTTTTCCCAAAGCCAAACGCCAACTTCTGCTTCTTCGCGTCCGGCTGATTATAGCTGACCGATTCGCAGCGCTCCTCGGGCCTGAGAGGCGAGCGGTCTCTACCTTTGTCATCCTCTCTCGTGTCCTCCGCTCTGTAGACACTTGACCCTGACAACGTCAAACACTGGCAAAGTTCAGATCAAGTTAAACAAAGTCGACTTTTTAACCGGAAATCTTTAAGCATCTTATGCTTAACGCTGTGTTCATGTCCTACAAATTCAACGATTAGCGATTAAGTGCACGATCGAAGTCGCGCGACGCAAGAGATCTGTTCGTTTTCGACAAACTTCTGCACTGGTGCAATAAGTCAGAGTGAAATGAGTAGTTTCTTTCGCTTTAGCTCATCGCATCGGTTGAAAAATTCTGCGAAAACGAGCAGGCCTGATGTCCGGCGAATTGCAACGTATATACTGCAATACGCAACGTTTTTACATACGCATTTTTCTCGTTGCAAGTATAAGCGCGACGGAGAGCCGAAGAATCGAGTCGGATCGGAAAGCTCGAAGCAACAACGAACTGCATTTTAGGTGCAAAGCTCGGCGCGACCTTCCTCGCGCGCTCTCTGCTGCGGTTAGAATGACGCATACATTTTGGATGGAACTCGTCGCGTTTATTTCTCGCTCGACAATGCGAATCTTTGGTCTCGCGATTAGCATCTCTGAGAGAATGTTTCATGTCAGACGAGCGTCACGTACGTGGAGCTTTGCATAAATAATTCTCACGGGTGTGTGCGCGCTGACATAACCGAGAAGCGAGGTCGGGCTCTTCTCGGAGTCGGGGTAGCGTAATATAGAAGTAAAATGAACAAAACCTTTTCTGTAATCGTCCCCGGGATTCCGCCTGGACATTTTATCGGTATCTTGCGGACGCGCTGACGGAGTACGTTGATTCGAAGTAACCTAAAAATCGTTACTGAAGCTCCGATGCTCTCGTTCGTCACTGTCGCCAACCGAAATGTCGTGCCCTGAATTGGTCGAATAGAGCAGTTGTCACCATTGCGAAATTAATTCCTGGGGACTCTCATAGGTGACAGATGTGTCGTCGGATGCGTTCGTGGTCGGTTGTGCTCTCCGCGTTTTCTCTTTTCAATGGCGGAAGTGAATTATGCAGGATTCACACCGCGTCCGACGTCCGATATATGACGTTCGATATCTAATAGAAAATTCAATTCTCCATTGGAAAGCTATTCTTTTATTGGATATCGGACGTCGTACATCGGATATCGGACGAGGTGTGAATCCTCCATTAGCCCCGATCTACAATGGGTACTTTCCAATTGCTTAACACATCTTGACACATACGTACACAAAACCAGTTTATTGGTCACATATCTAAAATATCTTGTAAGATAATATATAACCAATAAACTGGTTTCATGTAACACACAAAATGTAACTGGAAAGCATCCAATAGGTGTAATAAGCTTTGAGCCTTAAGAAATTGACCAATCATAGTAGAATTATAGAGGAATAATCAATTGTGATTGGTTAATTTCTTACGGCTTAAAGCTTACTACACTATTAGTCCCGATCTACAATAGGTCAACTTCGATTCTTCTATAATTCGACTATGATTGGTCAATTTTTTTGGTCAACGGTTCCGGCATAAGTTAACGGATTATGGCCATCATAAACCAGCCTTTAGAGTAAAACAAAATATTTTGTTTTATTCTAACTTATTGTACCAGAGTGCACCAGTTTAGCTAAAAAGAACAGACCTAAAGAGCCGACTACAAGTGCAAAAGGTGTGTTGAACTAGCAAACCTGTTGGCATGTTTTACAACTGAGAATGTTACTTTTGAACTGAGATAATATGCAGTAATTGTTTAATATTAATTGTTATTTATAATTTATGCATTGAAAGATCGACTGGAACAATTGTTATTTTTATCATGTAAGTTTAATGAATTGTTATGCGTATTAATGTCAATTTGATACACGATTTTTTGAGAATTGCTATTTTATAAACTACCATAATAATATACTTGATTTTCATACAATTTTATATTAACTGGTCGTTAATGTTTCCTAATATTATAAAGATTTTTTCGTGAGTTATTAAATAATAACAGAGTTATTAAATGTTGATTGCTTGAATTAGGTTAAGCTGATATCTGTTGATTGAGCTTCAATAGTGCTGAGAACAAAGATGTATTCTTTCTATTATTTCTGTTTAAGTGTTTGAAAGATGTGTACTAACACTCACTTATTTTTCTTCACAGTGAAAATGAATACTGGTTTGCTACTCAGATCAGTGTATCAAGCAGTTGATGCCGTTCCAAGAATTTTAGCCTTGCAGCCTTTCCAGAATGTATTGGCTCACAAAATTCATCACCTGTGTGACAGGCAAAGATTAAATCTGACAGCAAACAGTCCTCTTAATCATGACACATCTATTATTCTGCAATCTGTCACTCCTATGTACAATTCTATATGTGGCCTGAAAACAAGGGGAGTCTTGCAGCTCCGCTGCAAAGACTGTTATTATATTTCAAGACGTGAAAGACTCTACGTAATGTGCAGATCATTTCCTAGACACAAACAAGTACAGATGAAGAAAAGAGAGAACAAAACATGGATTCTAACATGGGCTTCGACCAGTAAAATTCGAGGCTGGTAACGATGATATGTATGGATTAATTGTAAATGGATATGTTTGGTTAAAATATAGATAAAGCTGAAATAAAATATCAATATAGAATGAACGATATTTTGTAATATGCTTAAACATATATTTTGTGTTTATAAAGTTGTGCTTATCCTTAATTTTTATTTATATATTTCCTTCTTCCTTTTATAGCTTATTAACTTATAGCTTACTAACAATTTCCGATCGTAATTTAAACGTAATTTAAAGAATCACTATATGAGGAAATCGCAATTATTTATTTGTCGATATAAGCGACAGAAAAATAAACTCCATTATTATACTCTGATGGAAATATTTTATTGAAAATCTCTTTGAATTGGCCCTTTTTCATTAAAATTCATTACGTTCATAAAATTCATTAAAATTCATTAAGATTCTTCAAAATTAATTAAAAATCATTAAAATTCATTAAAATTTGTAAAATTTATTTTATTGCTATATAACAATAAAATTAATTTTATGAATTTAATAAATCTTAATTTTAGGAATTTTAATGGAAGGAATGGATTTTAATGAATTTTAATGCATTTTAATTAATCTTAAAGAATCTTAATAAATTTTAATGAAAAGAGGTCAATTGAGAATAATTTTTAGTAAATATTTCAATAAAATATTTCCATCAGGGATATGCAAACTATTGTAGCAGCTATCGAGTTGCGAACTGTTCGCTAGTTTAAAATTGCAGATATCGTTAACATTTATTTTGGCAATGGAAGTGTAAAAGGTATGGTCGTTGAATTGTTGGCGTTTACTTCGTCCCATTCATCATTCGCCTTGACCATAGTCTTATCTTTCCACAAGTCTTCTTGTACGGAAGATATGGCGCCCGACCAAGCCTACAAATAATAAGCCAAATATTAAAATTATATATATATAAGTTTACTTAAAAAGTATTGTTAGAAATTAAATTACAATAGAGTGAGAGGAAGAGTTACCCGTTCGCAATGATTCGCCCACATGTAGATCATTTTGTTGTCTACTTTCTTGGACAACTTCTTCGTCTGTCGTAGCATTCTCATCGCGGCTCCCTTTTGCGATTGGATCATACAATAGTATGCCCTTAGTAACGTATACCTGCAAATAAATAGAGATATTTAAAAGGGATAAGGACCCAGGTAGCACAGAGAATTCTAAAAGAATTCAGTCATATGTCACCAATTCTGAGTTCATTTTTAGGTACAAAAAGAATTTTTTTCACTGAAGAATTCTTTGAACTGAACGTAATGAATTCTTTTTACATCTGAAAATGACTTCTGAATTGATGACATACGACTGAATTTTTTTTTAATTCTTTTTAAATTCTTTGTGCTATTTGGGGAGATAAGTGCATGATCGCATTGAGAAGCAAAGACTTGAAAATTTATTTGTATATATGAAATTTATTTCTGTGAAATATATAAGTTTTTATTTCACAAATAAATCTTCAAGAATTTTTTTCTCAGTGCATTAGTTAATTTTGTTCGCGAACCTGGGAATCGCGATTTTCACAATTTTTATCATTTTCTCGACGCGTTTAAAGGTATCCTTAATTTCCGTCATCGTGTTCATCGCGTGAATGCTCTTGCCGGTAACATCTCGCACTATATGAGATTGTCTTTATTACAATTGTCTTGATTGTCTTTATTATTTTTGTCACATAATGGAAATTTTTGTGTTTAATAACGATAATCTTCGATTTTTGGGAACTGTATCGTGCATTGGCCGAACGTCGATTTTATTACCGTATAAAATCAGAAGGCCTTCGAGTTTCTTCAACGCAGTGATCGTCGCTGCCACTATATGTTCGTCCATCACGCTCTCGATTGTCACATTCCTGCTGTCCCAAACCCTCGACGCTTCCCATTGTTGCGTCCTGACGCACCTGTCGATAATATACATATCAGTATCACGATTACGAACAATTATTTTTTTAATTCTCGTGTTTAATTGACGATTAATATAAGCCAATTCAATGGTCATTTAATTGAAAATTGATTTCAATAGATTTAATCAAAAACCGTTCAATTGAAAAAGTATGGCGGGCTTTATAAGAAGTAAGTAAATGAATAAAATAAATAATAATTGTTAATAAAAGTAAAAAAACCTAATATACTCATACAATCTAATATTTGGTAAGATTCGAGCAAAAGTACCGGAAACTGACGAGTGCCGGATATTGGACGTTTTCCCATAATAATTACGACAATGACAAGAATAATTATTTATTAGCGCGTTAATTAGTATTTTCGGAATCGATTTCTCGACGAATTCGCGATAACCGTTTGTACTTACCACAACCACATGGAGGTGAAATATCGCCTCTCTGCTTCGGGATCTCGCAGGCTGATCATAGTTTCTCCTTCTTGAAGGTAATATCGCTCGCAATTTCGAAAGGAGAGAATCGTAAATCCGGTGTCGAGTTGCACGTCGGCGCACATTGCGTAATACCAAGTGCGACCCGACTTATCTAGATCGTTTTGCGATGCAAATTCTGCAATTGAATTTACTCTTAAAGAGGTTCTAGTGTTTCTCTGATTGTAAGTAGTATTTGATGAATGAAATCATTTAAAATTATAATTCTCTCTGCGATATTATAGTAAGATAAAATCTGCAAATGTTACAATATGTAATCGTTTTTTATTTTGAAAATCATCATTAAATATTTTAAAAGTGACAAAATGAAATTTGTGAGATACTTACGTTTGATGTGAACATCAATTATAAGAAAAGAAGTGTGAACATAAAATCTATTCGTTTTATTGTATTTGATAAATTATCAATTTTATTCAAGTTGATTTTTTTTGGATATGTATAAATGTTACGTGAAAATGAATATTAAATATAGAAATAAATATAGGATAACGTTTCGTATATTCGTGTGTCGAGATTTGTGAATGATCACGCGCGATATGGTAAATGAACTGTAGAAGCGATGTGTGTTATCGTGTGCTTGTTAAGTCAAATTGAACAAAACACCCTTTATTAATTTGTAAATAACAATGTAGATTTTTAATTATTTATAAAAGAAAATTGTTACATGATTATGTAACGCGTGATAATGTACAAATTTTCTTTAATTAATATCTAAAAATTAATATCTAAAAATCTATATTTGCTAATATACAGGATGTCCCGCGTAAGACGGACCAAAAGAAAAATATAAGTAGAACACATTAAAGTGAACAAAAATTATATAGGCCATTTTTCAAACAACCACGTAAAATTTTGAGATATTAATTAAAATAGTTGAGCATATCAGAGCGCGGCGAGCGGGACATACGGCGCGCCGCGGCTGACGAAGAAAATGGATGATTGCTCGCGGGCTTATCTTATAGGCCAGAGAGGTGAGCCGTTTGGCATACTGAAATGAGTATCTCCGTGTGTGCGTCCGTGTACGTGTGCGTTTTTCCATTTTCTTCGCTGACCGCTGCGAGCCATATGTCCTGCCTGTCGCATCGCACGTTCTAATTTGTTCAATTATTTTAATTAATATCTCGAAATTTTACGTGGTTGTTTGAAAAATGACCTATAAAATTTTTGTTCACTTTTATGTGTTCTACTTATATTTTTCTTTTGGTCCGTCTTACGCGGGACACCCTGTATACTTGTACGCGGCGAAAACTTCTCTGATTTAATTATCTTTTAAGATTTTAACCTTAGGCTCGATTTCTATATGTAATTTTTCATTCAATGAGAGAGGAAATCTTGTGTTAAGCGCTACTTTAATGCTCACCCAATTCTCTTAACAAAGTCACGACTTCCGAATGACGACAGGAGATCATGAGCAGGTGAACTAACGTCGGTAGTACAAGCAGCTTGAGAAACACGGAGCCCATGGTTTGCGCCATCCTCGTCGTGATGAAACCAATTTTAATCGCCTTATGGATTTCTCCTCTCAACCATCGGGAGAAGAACACGCTCGCGTAAAGCTCAGCGATTGCTTTGAGCTCCTGAAACTCGAGGGAATCCTCCTTCTCCGCGCAAAAACTGAGAGCCACGTTCTCCAGGTAGGGAATAATAGATCTGAATAAAAATATGACTACGTTAAATGACGTTGAATTACGTCAAATGAATAAATATCGCAAGCAACAATATTATATTATTCGTAAATATTATTCGTTCGCTCATTCATTCATATGTAAAAGCATAGAAAAATAATAGAACCTGACAACGTCATTAGTTGTTTCAGATTTTTGTGAAACGAATATTGATTATTACTGATAATCAATATTATAATAACAAATACATAATACTGATTATGTCAGGCGAGTAATTATTAATTCATTAGTTTCATTGAATCAAAGTAGACTTATGACTCTATCGAGTTTCACGCGATGAATCACTTGGTTTGATAGACGTGCGCGGTGATCATCATATTGGTGAACGAAGTGCAGATCGTAAGGAAATCTTTCGACGTATCAAGCACGGTGTTCAAGCTCCATAAAGCTGCTAATCGTGCGTGTTTTCTCATTCCCTTCGTCTGTAATTAATATTTCATACATATAGAATACATTATACTAAATTTCACAATCCGCGACATTAAAAGAAAGTTTATTATCGCGTAGATGAGATAAGAAACGAATAATTAAATATATTTTGAAGACTTTGTAAACGAACAATCGGGCTAAATAACAATATAGGCTAATAACAGCAGTCTCTAGTTGTTGGGCGCGATAAATTTTCGCAACATTTGCTAAAGTTTGACTTACAAACATTTGCTTCAGTTTTTTGTAAAGATTTGGGGAATTTATAGGAGAAATTCGTCGAAAAAAAATCTTGCAATTTTTAATCATCCGTAGAAAATGATTAAAAGATCTGTAGAAGATTGTAGAAAAACATTATATAATATCCTATTCGTTAAATTCTCGTGCTTCAAAAATCTGGAAAATAAATTCAGGATATACGTTTTATATTATTGAATAATTTTATTCTACTTATTTATTTTAAATTATCGCGTCCAACATCTAGTAAGGGCTTTCATTAGCCTGAAATAAATAATTTGCGATTGAATGCCGATTTAAAAAATTTCATGAAATTCTTACTCTGTAAACTTCGAACATCAGTGCCAAGCAACTGGCCAACTGTTCGATATAATTTACGGTATCCACATCGATACTGTCGTTTCTCCAGCGTTTTGGGCAGGCCAGTTTCCATTTTAGTAATTTCAGTTGAATCGCTGATTTCAAGCCGATCAGGAACTCGCGTCTCGGTAAATGGTAACCCAGAGTGTTCATTGCATTGTCCAGCTTCTTCTGCGCCTCCGAAATTATACCACTCTCCAGATAACATCTACCCTCCAGCGTTTGGATTTTTGCGCTGAGATAAGGCAGGACTATCAATTCCTCCTCGCTGACATCAAACATCTGTCAAAGCAATCGGTTCTGATATCCCGCGAAAAAAGTTTATATATGAATTTTGTCTATATATGGATATATATGATTATATATATTATTATATATATATATATATATATATATATATATATATATATATATGTCCATATTGAAAAAAATGTTGTGAAGATACAATTGAAATAAATGCTTATGTTTATGGTAGTCCTTGATGTCGACGTTTAATTAAATAAAATTATATTTTCTTTTTTCATTCAGCAATATTTTTTTTATGTATGGATATATATATATATATATATATATATATATATTCATGTATATTTTTATGTGATTATATATTTTTTCCCGAAATTTTAGACTTCCGCGATGTATTGAAATGTTTGATCTGACTTCCAGGTTATTGCCGCGTCCTTCATTGTTCCTGATGTTTTTGTGAACATTCCAGTTCATTCATTTCTTCAAGACAAGAACGACCTCTGAGATTTGAGAATGTTCATCAAACGTCGGAAACAAATCCATGAAGGATGCGATATCAATGGAGAAGCTAGACCAAACAGTTGGTTAATTGCTTCTCTCGATTTTATTGCTTCAGTTATTCTTCCAGTTATCTCTTTTTATATCATTGACATTTCTTACATCGGAAAGTAAGTCCTCAGCATCGTTAAGGAGTCTGCGAGCTTGAGGTATGTTGTAACTTGTCAAACAAACTTCCACAAACTCCAAAATTGCTGTCAGGATTAATTCTTTCTTCCCTGTAAATAAGTGGATGGAACCGCTAAATTTTTGTGATTTATGAATTGGAAAAAAATAATGTTATTTTTTTCTACGCTTAACATTCGTCCACATCTTTAGTAAACACCACCTAGCAGTAACATTACGTTAACCTTATAATTTCTCATTCTGCAATGTAAGTGTAATATAGTACGTCGATGTATTAGTTCACAGATTAAGTGACTTGCTTTAAAAACTGACAAAACGTGGTCTATGTTTTTCATTGCAAAGTTCTAAACATTCAAATGCTTCTCTTGAAAAGTTTTGTTAATAGTACTTAACGTATCTGTGAACTAATGTATCGTAATTTTGTAATAAGAAACGCAGACGTTTTGTCTATTTTGAAAAAAATCACTTTAACACATCCGTGAACTAATGCATCGATACATTAACAGTTATAGAACGAGAAATTGTAATATAAAAAAGAAAATTGTAATATAAGAAAAGTCCGTCTGTGAGTCGTGTTTTTGATAAAAAGTGATAAAATTACTTAGAAAGGCATGTGTGTTCAGATGAATATTTAATTGTTAAAAGTAAATTACGATATAAGACGATAGAAATTGATAACTTTTTTATATGAGTTGAAATATGAAAAATAGAAATTTTCGACAGAAATGAAATAAGTTCAAATAAAGCTATATATTAGTATCAGTTGGTATCAATTGATATATTGATATTTCAATGAAATTTGTCTATATTTCTATAAATTCTTATCAAATTTTCTCTTTAAGCAGAATTACCGATCCCGTAACAATGTTCCAACATCTGCGAGTAGACGGTCGTTAATATGAGATGGCATCGACAATTGGCGAAATCGACGTCGGAGAAGGTCTTCATCGGCTTTCTGCTCGCTTTGCGAAAGATGTCCGTGCACCTCGTTGCTCTTTCCTCGTTTGCCAGTTGTAAATAACCTGACATGATATTATTCTCTCGCGCTATCAGAAAGTAACTGTAATTTCAATAATAAATTCGCACAAACCCATACATACTTAACGAAACGTTCTTTTCTTCCTCTTCGAGGATAGAGTTCATTCCGCCGAATTGTTGCGCATTCAAAAGTCGATCGACAGTCGGTCTTCTCCTTTTCACTTCTTGTGTAGCTATTTCGCCTAATAACTTGATGAATTTCAATTCGCCACACGTCAAGCATCTCCGGCTGTGTTGCCGTAGATACTTCAGTGCCTTGCTGTGTAATTCCATCTTCTGGTGCTCCGTCAAAAGTCTTCGCGTGTGCAAGTAATATGTCGATATTTGTATTAATGCTTCAATTATCCAGCTCAGTAGAATTTAATGCAATATTAAATAACAAATATTCATTCATATTAAATAATAAATAATAATGAATAATAAATAATAAAATAAGTAAAAATAATAGTAAATAATAAATAATAATAAGTATTAAGTAATAAAATAACTAATTTAATATTAAATAATATAACTGTTATATATTATATAAAATAATATATTATGTGTAAAGATAATATAATTCGAGAATTTTATATTGAATTCGTTCTTAAACTCGATTATTTCATGCAAATTTTTCCTCTTCAATAAATATATTTACAAGTCTATGTACCTTCAATCAAAGGATTGCAAATAATTAATTATTTTCTTTATTAATTATTGTATTTCATTGATGATCAGAGTATGAATCAAGTCAATTGAATACTGTTTATTGACATTGATTTCAACAAATTTAATTGAAGATTGTTCAACTAACGAATGATTTCAATGAATTCAAAACTATAGTTTTAAACCAATTTTTCCTAACGTGAGTCGGATGTAATTTAGGATAAATTGCTTAGCAAAAATAAATTTTTACCTGTAAGTAGTTTCACGGAACATTGATATCTTGAAGCGCATCAGACCACAAGAAGCATATCGCGGCAAATCGGTGAGTTCGTCTAGACAAAAACTTTTTCTTTCATTATGAAAATTTTTAACATATTTTTCCAATTGCAAAATACGCTTTGCATATTCGCCTGAGAGAAACAAGTCCACCCCAATTTTCTGTTGTCTTGTTAATAAACTCTGTGTAAATAATAATTTTAGGATAGTTCTTGTTCACCAAAACGCAATTCCAATTTTGAGATTAAATTTCGTTATATTTTAAATTTTCATGTAATTCTTCTAGTGCGCTGAACGCGTTTCTCCCTGCAGATCTTCGTAATAATCACGCACATATTCACAATAAATTCTATAAGTAGGTGCCGATTAGTTAATCTTTAAGAATTTAATGATATAGGGGCATATTTTTCAAATCTCCCAATGATACACATACAGAAAAATATCATTCTACTGGAAAGAAAAACGATAATTCAGTTTTCTTCCCTTCTTTAAGTAACGATTATCTTCAACAAAAAATGTTTAAAAAATAGTCGTAAAACTCATCATAAGTTTTAAAACGGCTCATTTTATCATACGCTTAAAAAAAGAATTTATGCTCTTCATAAAAATATAAAACTTTATTGAAGAAAAAATTAGTTTGACTCTATGCAGTAAGCAAAACTGTTTTACCGAATTTTTGTTTTAATTTAATATTTTGTATTGAAATTCCAAACTTACCAGGATTCAAAATATATTGAAAATAAATTTAATGCTTATGATGAACTTATGACAGATTTGTGGATGTACAAACTTATGAAATAAGCAACTTGTAGTAAATAACATTTACTTGAATGCACTATGTATTTTTCTGTATAAATTAAATACAAAAATATAGACTTTTAAAAAAAGGTATGCTAAGTTCTCGAAGCGCACTTAATCAGTAAAATCAACTATTTCTTTAAAACTATTGTTATATATGATATAGAACTCTAGAACTATTGTAAAACAAACCGGAACTCTAAAGAAATAGTTAATTTAAATAGTTTTTTTGATTAGGTGCGCTGCGAGAACTTAGCGCACCTTTTTTTGAAAGTGTGTTTTTTTGTATTTAATGAACGGAACTATTGAAAATTGTTGCAAAGAGCTCTAGAACTTTTCAAGAG
>NW_022639513.1:462945-463222 GCF_010583005.1 Odontomachus brunneus | reverse complement strand
AAAAAAGGTGCGCTAAGTTCTCGCAGCGCACCTAATCAAAAAAACTATTTAAATTAACTATTTCTTTAGAGTTCCGGTTTGTTTTACAATAGCTCTACAGTTCTATATCATATATAACATATAGTTTTAAAGAAATAGTTGATTTTACTGATTAAGTGCGCTTCGAGAACTTAGCGCACCTTTTTTTAAAAATCTATTTTTTTGTATTTAATGACCGGAACTATTGAAAATTGTTGCAAAGAGCTCTAGAACTTTTCAAGAGAGTATCAGAACTGCA
>NW_022639513.1:458732-460471 GCF_010583005.1 Odontomachus brunneus | reverse complement strand
TGATTAAGTGCGCTTCGAGAACTTAGCGCACCTTTTTTTAAAAATCTATTTTTTTGTATTTAATGACCGGAACTATTGAAAATTGTTGCAAAGAGCTCTAGAACTTTTCAAGAGAGTATCAAAATTAAAAAAAAATGTCACATTTTTAAATATGGTGTGCCAAGTCTTGGTGTGGTAAGCTGTTTCTTTAGGTTATAATATAATGTTCGTTTTCGGATTAATGCGTACCCGGTATCATGAGACCCATACATTCGCATCTGACCTCTTTCTCGACGCTGACATTTCTTATATTTCTGTGAAATATCAGCATTCTGGAACTTGCAGTGAAGTCGCCTACTCCGCATCCGAGAACTCGAATTTCGAAAAGTTTCCGAACAGCTGTGGTCATGAAAGACAACATTCCATTAGAGTTACGAATAACTGATTACTTTTTTAATTAATTATCGTGTTTAATTAACGACTAATATAAGCTAATTTAATTGGAGATGAGGTTTAAAATTCTTTTTCATTCTTTTTCCTAAATCACTCGCGAATATTGATTATGTCTTCACAAATATTCACTCACCAAGTCCTATTTCTCTCGTAGATATTTCCTCCATCAGGCTCTGCAGCATATTTCTATTAACGTTTTCTCCCAACACCGATGCACATTTTAGCAGCAGTTGATCCAAATGCGTTAACGAGTCGAAAAGTTTTAATATCATCACTATGACACAAGATATGTTTGTATTATTTTATAATTTATAAAAATAAAATAAAATTTAAGATAATAGCCCTAATAAAATAATAGTAATAATAAAAATAAAAGAATAAAATTTTGTGATGAAGAAAATCATAATATATATAGATTCTAATCACTATATTCGAAATTTAAAATAAATATTATTACATTAAAATATATATAAACAAAAGAAAAGATGGAATATATTAATTATTTTTGTCTTCACAATAGCGTGACAATCGTGTACTTTATATCAAATAATTCTTGACAAATTTGTATTAATAACCAAACTTTAATAGTGTACTGTTGCTGATCAATAATTATACATAATTCTCTGCTTTCTAATTGGCTTATATTAATTGTCAATTAAACATGATAATTAAACAAAAAAGTAATTAATTACTTGTAAGCATGGTATGAAAACAATTCGGATTTCTTACCGTCCATTGTCACTTCGACTGACTCGTCTTCAGGAGTGAAATCCTCCGCAAACTTGCAAACGGTGATTGTTGCTCTGTCATTGATCGTCGATCTCGTCTTATATATTACGTTGTGAGATCTCGACGAAAATACTGCGTTATTCTGGAAAAAGAACATCAGTGATTATTAGTCATATGGAACAATTATAGAACAATTATAGAACAATTATAAAATAATTATACAGTAGAATTCTACTTGAAAACTCGTCCTGTACATCTCCCACTTGTCCGCGCGCTTATCTTTGTCATTCTCGATGTCTATGAGAACGATGTCTTCCTCTACAAACCTGGAAATATTAATATTAAAATTAGACAGGATTATATAATGTCGGTTCTGCCGTGGAAGAGGTGGATTTTCTTCGCGTACGTTGCAAATGAGTCTATTAAATAAAATAAGTCTAAATAATATTATTAAGTTTTCCTGAATTTGCCTTTATCGAAGTGAATTTCTGTTTTATATTAAAAAGAGGGAGAATAAATTATATATATATATATATATATATATATATATATATATATATATATATATATATATATAT
>NW_022639513.1:445954-458133 GCF_010583005.1 Odontomachus brunneus | reverse complement strand
TATATATATATATATATATATATATATATATATATATATATATATATATATATATATATCCATTCATTGTTATATTAGTTTAATATTCAAGAAATATAATATTCAGAAAAAATATATCGAACTATATATATTTTAGAATAGAAGGTAGACCTCTTCAGCATAGTGACAGGTGGAAGCATGTAGCCCCTCATTTCCGCTTCTGTCTTTTTGATATGCACAATCTTGAGGCCGCCGGATTGTACGAGGCTCACCAGAAAACTTTCTATCCATCCCGGATTGCCGTGACTTTTCTCTTGTATCAATCTGAAAAAGTAAAGCATGGGGATACACGAATCAACTGATAATTCTTGTTATTTATTAGTAAGATCCTTTTTTCAATAACCGAGCCAACTAACTTTTCGAGTTCAACGGGGATCCCCCAAACATTAAGGATCTGACAAGCGAGGGCTGCGTGATACCACTTGTCTATATGTTTTAATTCGATCACCTATTAACGAAGGACAAGTTTTATCTCAAGACTATAACATCTTAATGATATCTTAATGACATCTATAACATCTATAACATCTTAATGATATCTTAATGACATCTTAATAACGTCTTTAGATGTTACCTTGCTATCTTGGATATGTTCGCAGATAATTTTTACGCAGTAAGATGGTTCTTAATGGAATCTTTAGTATCGTATAGCAAACCCGCTTAAAACATTATATCAGCTTCAAGAAAAATAAAAAAAATCTCAAAGTATCTCATTAAATATTTAACTATTTAACTATTTAACCATTGAATGTTTAACTAATTGACTATTTAATTATTTAACTGCTTACTTATTTATTTATTTGCTTGATTATTATTTAATTATTATTTAATTATTTAATATTTTTACTTAATATTTTTATTTAATATTTTTACTGTTCAGTTATCTAACTAATTAATATTTCCAATGCTATTCGTTTATATCTATCTATCAAGATCTTCGTATAGAAAAACCACAAAAAAATATTAACTGTTTAACATGACTAAAAAATACATCTAAAAAAAGAATCCTAGTTGCAAGGTGTTATTCTATAATATAATAAGTGAAAACTTTTATCTAACTCCTACAGTCACAAAGTAACTCTATCTTACAGTATTCTTTTGTTGTATTCATACCTGCGCTCTTTCTATAATGGCCAGTTCGTACTCCATGTCGATTTTGCGTCCAATACCAAGGACAAAGAATACCGTGTCCTGCCTAATCATCGTATGGAATAACTGCATGGAATCGTCGTCGCCGTATTCAGCATCGTCAATGATTATTACCCATAGCTCCTCAAAGCAGCTTCTCATTAGCTTCAACAGAAATTTACGCAGCACCTTGCGCTTCAACGTTTCGGACAACATCTTGTAGCGCTCGCTCATCGTGAAATGAACGTTGAAGGGCTGATTGAGGGTGCAAAGGAACTCTGGCTGATGTATACGACCCAGTCGAGAGATCAGCTTGTTCTCACGCTCTTTTGGAGTAGTGGCGACATTGAAGCCCAGCGGCATCGAGAAGATCAGATGAATTAGACTGTAAGAAGTCTGCGCGGAAGGGAACGATTACTTATCATTTGCTTTCTAAATTCATTGAAGTGAATTTTCACTCGAAAAACAGTGACAGCCGAGTCACCTGAATTCGAGTGATTTTCCATTAATGTAGAGGAAACTCTTCAGAGTCAGAATTCACTTTAAGCTTGAGTGAAACATTAATTATTGCGATTTTATGTGGCAATTTTTTCACTGTTGCTTTGAGTGAGATTCTATTCCAGGAAAAATTTGAAGAGTAAGATTTCGCTTTAAGAAATTTAAAGACTTTGACTCTTTGATATTCCTTTTTTAATTATCATCTATTGAATTAGCTGTTCAGCTGAAGATAAGATCAAAAATAAAAATAAAGAAGAGTTAATAGGAGTTCAGGCACAGTAGTTTTAGTGCTATAAAACCTAAGAAAATAGATGAAAGTTCCTTATATTGGGAAACCAAGTATTGTACGTTCAGCGTTGTATATTTCGATATATATGTATATAAACCGATGCTGAAACTTGGAGGATTATCTGCGACAATATTATTCTTGCCTTGAGGTTTGGCCTCTACACTATGTTCAAGGTAACTTGCTGAACGGTTATTCGGCTTTATCCTTATTTTTTTTACATTTTTCCTACACGCCTTTTCTTTATTCCTTTACACCATTTTACCTATTTATTTTTTAAACCTACTTCCTTTCCTTTCGCCTTTTTACTTCTTATCCTAGGTATATCTTAACCTATAATTACATTGGCAAATCCTAACCTTAGCGTCATTCATGACCAAAGTGATATAATTGCACGGTACACCCGTGGGGATATTCTGCGCGATTTCGTCCAGCAATCTCGTCTTGCCGATTCTATGCTCGCCTCTGAAAATTTCATCAAAAAATTGCATTGAGATTCACGTCGGCAGTTAATCACGAGAATTGCAAGCTCACTTTATAATCAGCGTGTTGTATTCGGGCCTCGAACGCTGCGTTGTCTTGCCCGCGGTCGAGTGTTCTATCAAGTCCGTTAGAATCTGCCGGAAAAGTCGGATTTCCATTTCTCGTCCGAGCAAAGGATACTTGCTCCATACTAGTTCAGGTATATTGTGTCTGCGCGCGTTGAATTCCCATTAAAAGATGAGAGGTATCCAGTAAGTAACATTCAACGGTTTGGATCAAGTAATATTATTAGTTTATTTGCTTGATTATTTATTTAATTACAAAATATAATAATTTCGCGCAAAATAAAATGTACAAAATTATAATATATTTTAAAAACGACATTCAATGTTACAAATTATTTAGAACTTTTGATTGAGTTTCGAGAGCGTAATTAATTATATATTTATATGCCGTTATTCAGTTATTTAAATTAACACTTCATTTATAAAACAAATATAAATTGAGCAATAATAAAAAATCGCCAAACTGTGATTATATTGCGAAGATATAATTATTTTTTAATAGGTTGAATGTCATGATGATTATCGGTAATAGGTTTATGACTACTATGTGTTGTTAGTTTACGTATAACGTATAATTGACAAATTACTTTGCTTGCTCCCGAAACTCGTAGACGGGGCCGACGTTTGTGATTCCTTTCAGGTATCGCGGCTCTTGTAGTATAAAATGTCTCGCTTCGAGGTAAGAATGCAAGAAACTTTCACGATCACATATCACCTTGACAATAGAGACAATTGCATTGTATGAGAGACAGAGTCGAAATTTTGGCTACATATTAATTTAAAATTAATTCAATGTTAATTTAAAATTCTCTCAAGAATCTCAAAATATCAAAATGTTATGTATATTACTATTGTTCATCTTTGATGCTTGTTTATGAACTATTTAATATTTGATTATCTCTTCACCTGCATGTTTATTCTTTATTCTTAATTTTAATGTGCAATATATTTTATTCAGTCACGACAGAGAATATTAATAGAAAATTTCGAGACTCAAAAATTTACTAAACTTCCCTTATAGAAATATCATACTAAGAATCATTGATAATTACTTATTATCCAGTATTTTTAATACTGTAAAATAAGTAATTATCAATGATTCTTAGTATGATACTTCTATAAGGGTTTGCTATTACTAAATCAGTTTTTTCTATTTCTTAACTGTAATATTATTCCGATTTTAATGAAACTCAGGGAAAAATATTTATGTTCTGTATGAAAGGACCATTTCGCGACTTTGTAAGATACACACTAAAAAATAATATATGAACAATGTACCTATAATCTTTGTCTCCCTTACATGATAAAATTATAATTATTTATTAATACGTTGAATGTTCCATGACGATCAATGGTGTAACAAGTACTATGACATTATCAAAAATAGAAGAAAATAATTTTTTTATCTTTTTAGAGTTAGATTACCATGTTGTTGTACGCGCACATCAGACGTGCCGCCTTGTTCACCGAAATTCCGATCACAGTGTATTCCCTTCGCAAGATATGCCCGACCACGCCGCAATATGTTATCCCGGTGGTGACGGCGATTGTCACGGATTTCACATACTCCATCGCCAAGAGGTCCTCTCGTACCCTGCTGGCGCATCTTAAGCCGATCTGCGACTCCAACTCCTGCTTGTCGCCACGCAGGCCGAATACGCAGAGGAATATCAGATCCTTATCGAAGAGCGACGTCTTGTTCACACATCCCCGCATCTTGCCGATTCTCCTTAACATGTTCCGGAGTTATTGTCGCATATAAGACGAGTCATGACGTGTCATGACGAGTAAGTCGCCAAGATTTGTGTTGCTACACGTGTAATGTTGCAAGTTCGCGAGATTTTCTTCGCGGCAAGAGGCCTTCTACGTGCGGATGATACAATATTCAATAACAAGCTACTACGTCCCATACAACATAAATCTTCAAAAAACGTTCTAAGAATGTTGCTTCCGAACGATATCTCTGAGCGTTATCTAAGGAGAGGAGAGTGTCGTGAGCATAGACTTAGTATTATAGACTGCGTATTGGGCTGAGCGGGACCTCTCTCAAGCTAGCAGGACCAAATGAGCAGAATCGAATTGGACCTATCGCATTTTTTAGTACTCATTTTGTACTATTTTGTACCACAAAAAAACATTTGTACCACGTGTCATTTTAAAAAAAATAATGGCGCTGCTAACTTGATATCAAGCTAGCAGGACCAAAAAAAAAATTAAAAAAAAAAATAAACCATGGTATACACAATTAGTACTAAATTTGTACTAATTTGTACCATTCGAAATAAATCGAAAATTTTATATTTTTCCCTTTAAACAACCCTTGCCTTATCTAAACCTAATATAAAGATAGCAGGATTACGATTTTTTCACTTTTTTTTTGATGGTACAAATTAGTACAAATTCAAAAACGGTAGAATCTATCATTTCTTGTCGGTTTTTACCAGTTTTTATTTTGTTCTCTTTATATTAAGTTAGCAGGACCACAATATTTTTTTAAATAGTACGGGGTACAAAATTATTTTTTATGGTACAAAATAGTACACAATGAGTAATAAAAAACGCAACAAATATAATTTTATTCTATCGATTTAATTCTTAATAATCGAAAGAGAGAAATTTTATTTTTGAGGTTGGTTAAATGTGAGGTTGTTTTAAGAGGTAAACAGAAATATTTGCATACTTTTCTCGGTGGTACAAATTAGTAGAAATTCAGAAACGGTAAAATCTATTGCAATTTGCCGTTTTTCAATGATATTTACTCTGTTAACTTAAAATTAAGTCAGCAGAACCACAATTTTTTATAAATAAAACAAGGTACAAAATCATTTTTAATGGTACAAAATACTACACAATAAGTACTGAAAAATGCAATAAATTTGATTTGATTTTACTGATTTAATACTTAATAATCGAAGCAGAAAGCTTTATTCTTGAAGCTGAGGTCAAAGTTGAGGTTATTTTAAAGCGTCCGCAGAAATATTTTTGATACATTTTTTGGTGATACAAATTAGTACAAATTCTGAAACGACAAAATATATTTGTTTCGTTTTTTTTAATTTTTATTTTGCTGACTTTATATTAAATCAGTAGGACTACGATTTCTCTTAAAGGATATGGAATACAAAATTGTTTTTAATGGTACAAAATTACATTAATCGTGTAGTAATCTTAAGAACGTCCCAGAACATTCTCTGAAGATTTTGTGCTATCTAGGATTTCCTTCGCAGAGGAAATCTCCGCAAGCTTGCAGCACTACTGATGGCACGGCCGTACCGTACCTGTGCTAGGATTCTGTAACTCGTTATTAGAGTTAACGATAGTTTCGTTATCGTTGCGCAGCTTTTGTATACCGTAGAAAAGCTGCGCAATGATAATGAAACTGTCGTTAACTCCAATAACGAGTTACAGAATCCCAGCACTGGCGTCCCTATTTCTAAGGACGCCATTTTGTCCATGATGCTAAAAATCGGCCCGAGATCTAGATCTGAGAAAACATTTTTTCTCGCAACCAATTCATTTGCTGTACGGGAAGGCGAGAATTTTATTGGTTACATGTTTCTCGGATCGAGATCTCAGGTCGATTTCTAGCATTGTGGACTTAAGACTCGGAATACATCGTCCGCCGCGGATCTAGTTTTACGCGTGCGAGATAATTGCGGTGCGAGCCGGAACGCGATATCGTCTCGAGAAACAAAGAGCTGCATTTCGTTGCGTCGCGTCTGCGAATTATTAAGCCCATTCTACAATTGCGTGAACGTGGTTGTATGTGATTACGACAACCAATCAGAATAAAGCAATCAGTAAATAAAACATTCGGATTGATTGACTCTTACGATCACGACTACGCTTACGCAATTGTAGAATGGGCTTTAGGCTCCTATTCCGCCTCGAGAGCGGACTATCGAGCGAAGAAATTAAGTTGTTTTTTTTTCTCTAGATTGTATGCCACTGACGCTGGAGAAAGAGGCGACGACAACAGAAAGAAGTTTAAAATGCTAGTAGACAAGCTTGAAAAGGAAATATACGAAGATCTCTACAAACAATTGTTCATAACATCTTCGCTACCGCTACCTCTACCGATGACAATTAATTCGTGGGAGTTGGATCAGCGACAAAAACAAGGCGTCTCGCGGGTGGATGACCCGTTATTATCGCGAAGGTCAAAGGAGTGTTTCGTAGGCTGGGGCTACGTAGACTCGGACTACGCGATATGCGAAAATATCGCATCAAGCAAAAAGAGCGACAATCTCAGCGACTACAGCAAGACGAGCGGCGATCGCTCCCCTGATAGGAAGGGAGTGGACTCGCCGAACGAATGTCTAGATAAGAAGAGTTACGAAGATGAAGAGGATACCGAGGATGAGCGATTGATAGTCCACTGCTCGAATTGCGGTCAAGAGGGACACATAACGTTTTATTGCTTACAACCGCCAATGAGGAATAAGTGTAGTCGCAGTGAGTCGGTCGCCACGAAGAGAGAGAAACAGATAAAGATGGTAAAGAAGGTCGTTACCTCTTTGCCACAAGAAGAAAATCGCGCGAAGAACGCGGTAGAGTTGCGCGAGAGTCAAAAAATAACGGAGCGGATGCCAGAACCGGAGGGAGCCGTGAGAGAAGACGCGAAGCGTCCCTTATGTACCTGCGGTATAGGATATTTTGAATTCAGCGCAGGCGAAATGAAAATAAGATGTCTCATTGACACCCGTTATGCTTATTAATAAAAAGATATGGGAGTGTTTACGCGATAGGAAGTGGCAAGTTGGACGGAAACCGGACTGGAACATTCTTCTAGCGAATGGGAAGATCGAGACGATTAGCGAAACGCTTTTCGGGGTAATCGAATTGCAAGGTCGTCGCTGTCCGGTCACTCTCTATTATATGGAGAACTTGAAAAATGAGGCATTATTTGGAACAGAATTTTTAACAGCATTTAATATTGTCTTGGATTACAGTCAGATGCTATGGTGGTTCGGAGATAAGCCCGAGGATCAGTATGAGTTGACGAAGTATTGTGAAGTGCATTCACACGAAATCGTCGAGACGGCAGACGACAGCCGAGTTGTTACAGTTGTGGATTAAGAATATGAAAACGACGGACGAGGTAGTTCCGGAGGCTCAGATTTATTCTAGACCCAAGTAGAAGACAAAATCATTTTGATATCATTGTCATGAAAATGGTATCATTTGATGTCATTTTGACTTTTATATGACTTCGTGTTCTACCTGGGGAGAAGCCGGATGTCGGGGCGCAGGAGCTGGTGCGGACGGCGGAGAGTCATCTGGGAAAAGCGTTTCCCAGACACAACGCGGAACACCATCGCCGAATCGTAAGCTGCCAAGATTTGTGTTGCTACACGTCCGGACGTTCCGGATGCCATGTCCGAAAATTTGGAGTTTTCTATCGATTTTTTACAAAAATTTGTATACAGGGGTTAAAAAACCCCTGTATACTAATTTTTATGAAAAACTAATGGATAGAAAAATGAGTGTCTGAGTGTTAAATATAATTATATATGAATTTTTTGTTCATATATGTAATTTTATATGTGGCTATATCTGATAGTATATAATTAATTATATATATATATATATATATATATATATAACATTGTATATAACATTATATTATTGTCCATACAGAAAAAAACTCTGTTAAACGAAAAAAGGAAAACAATTTGATTCACTTAAATGTCGATATCATGGATTACTACAAACATAAGCATTTACTTCTATTGTATCTTCTCAACAACATACTTTTCAATGTAGACATATATATTTATATATGATCAGATATACCCAGATAGCGAAATCTGTGTAAACAACTTTTGAACAGAACTTGCTACAAGTTTTGATGGCAGGAAGGCAGCAAATTCAACAGGGTTTGTTATATCTGATTATGTTGCTAAGCTGCCACCAGAAATGTGACAGAGCCTGCTGACAATCCAAGCGGATTGGCGGCAGAAACCGAGCAAACTCTGTTGCGAGACAAGATCTGCGCGGTTTCTGCTACCAATTTTCTTGCATTACCTGTCAGCAGACTCTGACGCCAAAACACGAGCCGAATGCGAACATAGATGGTTTTGGTACGGAGTTCTCATAAAATTTGCTGCCAATCTGCACGCATTTTGCTATCAATTTGCTGAGACAAAATCCATATATGAACTTTTTCTCCGGATATAATTATTTCTGTAGGGACGCGTCCCGATTGTCGCGCTTACTCGCACACTAATTTGTAAGACGAATTGACGAGTGAGATCAACTTCTTCATTTCGATATTCGCCGTAATGACGTTGATGAAGAGGATGACCACTTGTCTCATCTCCGTGAGGTGCTCTAGCGGCTCGTCCATCTCCACGGATCGTATTACTGGCCTAAGCATATAGCTCTTAAGCGAATCCTTCACTCGCATTTTAGCCACCTTTACGATCTTCGGTCTCACTGTGCCGTTATAACGTTATGTTAACATTAATGTTAAAATCAACTGTTAAATACATTTTACACATTTTAGATTTTTTACACATTTTACTCTAATATAAACAATAGATATTTTAGAATTTAACGTTAGGTGACTCACCCTGTATATTAATTATATATTAAGTATATGTGATTAATTTTATAACAAACATTATTAATTGATACATTGAAATAACACGTTGATTTTAAAATAGGAACAAAGTTCTCAAATATTACTGTGACAGTCGTGTTAAGAAAAGCAATCAGTAATTTGGAACAGAGATCGGGACACGTATCATAAAACTTATCGGAATCGATTCCGATCGGAATAATTCCGTTTCCTCTAGAAAAGACAATAGAAATCTAGGAAATAATTGAATGTTTCCGATCGGAATTGATTCCGAAAAGTTCCATAATACGTGTCCGGAAATGGATTGTTCAAAGAGAGGCACGCGAACTTCGCGTGCCTCTCTTCTCACTCATTAGAACTTACGGCTGTAATCGACTTGCTCAAACATGCGAATTTTCAAGGTATCACCGGTCAGGTTCATTAACGCTGCTTCAGCTTCTGTGCTCGGCACGTCATCATCGGACGATGTCAAGTGGCTGGTGCTTCTGTCATCGCGCAACTGTTTGGCGTCGTTTTTATCTGATAAGTGTATTTTTATAAGTTAGTTTTTAGTCCTCAAAATTAAAAATCCTTTGTTTATGTAATACATCAAACACTCTTCATGAGTAATTTGTTTTGCAATTTTACTTGTAACTCCAAATTTCTTTTTAAATGGAGAAAATTAGATACTCGAGAGTTCAATCTATTAGGACCTTAACTTAGTTTCCGCCCGCAAATGTTAGATGGCAATGCAAACAGTTCTAGTAGTCATTACTAACGAAACAGGTAGTTTGTGATTAATTTCGACATTTCTCGATAACATTCAGTCAGCATACACAATTATTTTCCTAAACAACAATTTCTTTTGCTTTGTGAAAAATGGAACGCGATAAAGTGTTTTTTCGACATGTGCTTTTGCACTATTTTGATTTGAAAAAAAGTGTAGCAGAAGTTCATCGATTACTTGAAGAAGGTTATGGTGATCGAGCTCCATCACATACAACATGTAAAGAGTGGTATAGACGATTCAAAAGTAATGATTTTGATGTCAATGACAAACCACGCTCAGGACAGCCAAAAAAATTCCAAGACGATGAATTGCTAGCATTATTGCATGAAAACTCGGCTCGAACGTTACAAGAACTTGGAAACGAGCTAGGAGTTACTGAAGCAGCTGTTTCCAAACGTTTACACGCCATGGGAAAGATCCAAAAGGAAGGAAGATGGGTACCACATGAATTGTCTGAAAGTGCCATTCACAACCGTTTCAATATCACGGTTTCGTTGCTTGCCAGGCAAAAAAAGAAGAGTTTTCTGTGGCGTATTGTGACTGGCGATGAAAAGTGGATCTACTACGACAATCCCAAACGCAAAAAATCATGGGTAGACCCAGGACAACCATCAACATCGCAGCCAAAACGGAACATCCACGGTCATAAGGTAATGCTTTGCATTTGGTGGGATCAGCAAGGAGTGCTGTACTACGAACTGCTGAAACCAAACGAAACTGTTACTGCCGATGTCTACAAATGTCAATTGAACAAATTGAATGATGAGCTGTTGCGAAAAAGACCAGCAATAGCGAGTAACAGGCGCAAAGTTATTCTCTTACACGATAACGCTCGGCCACACACTGGAAAAACCGTCAAAGAAACACTGACGCAGCTCGAATGGGAAACTCTTCCTCACCCAGCGTACTCACCAGACATAGCGCCTTCTGATTACCACTTGTTCAGATCGATGCAGCACGGCTTGAGTGGTACACGCTTCCGAAATGTTGAAGAAGTGCGAGAATGGGTGGACGAATGGATTGCTTCGAAACAAACATCGTTTTATCGAGATGGTATCGCCCAGTTGCCAGAAAGATGGCAAAAAGTTGTAGAAAGTGATGGAAAATACTTTCATTGAAATAATTTAAATAAATTTTTTACAATAAATGCTTTTTCTCAGTATTTTTTGGGCGGAAACTAAGTTAAGGTCCTAATATGATATATCCATTCTGTTTGGGAGAGGTCTCGTCGTGACCGTTACTCGTTGGCTCGCTCAAAGTAGAGTGTGAAGAGCAGAGTTCGCGGATGAGCAATAATTTGAGACAACTCTTGAGATGAGAATTCAACAACCAGTGTAATTACGTAAAAATTTTTCTAGCTCTTTTGTATTATGTAAGAATATTATGTAAGAATATTATGTAAGAATCTTTCTAGTTCTTTCGAATAAAAGATCACTTTGTAGAATTTGAAATTCTTCATTTCTTACTTCCAGCATTGATGTCCATATCCTTAGCTCTAGGTTGGTACCAAAGCATCGTCGAGCAAGCAATGATTAACGTATGCTCGCCGTCCGGCAATTTTTCATGAACGTATTCGTTGGGATTCGCCCATTGCCAGCTGCTGGATGCCACGATGATGTCGCCACCTCTGAAAATAAAAGCAATTTTATAAGTCCTTACTCATTATTAGAGTATTATTTAACTCGTAAAGTGAATTAAAAGAAAATAAATATTATCATGCATAAACGAATAAGCAGATAACAAAGAGATTCAAATGCATAAACTAATTAATACATACATACCGACATAATCCCTCGGCAAATTTTACATCCCACACAGGCTTCCCGGTAATGAGGTAGTAGGACATCATTTTTGGATCACCGATGGACGTAAAGTGCGTCTTTCCGGAGGCGATCGCCAGTTTCACTGTCAACGATATTGTCATTTACGACGTGCACGTATTCATGCGTTTGTTGTTGTTGTTATTATTATTATTATTAACAACCTTTTGCAGTCGTAAAATCCGGGATATTCTTATTCAAAATTTTTCACTTTTTTTTATATGAAGTTTTGCAGAATATCAAGTAACTTTTATATGAATTCAATTTAATTCATTATTGATAACTATAATAAACTATTATATTAATATGCGCTATGAGAAATTCAGCAACTTTTTCATTCCATACAGACAGGACTACGTAAATTTAATAGCAACTTTATACTAGTCGATTTGCAAAAGTTGTATTTTTTTATTTATGAATGGTTCATATGACACTCATATTTTTCACACAGAATTATGAAATAGAAATATGAAAAAAATACGAAAATAATGATCAAAATTTGCTTAAA
>NW_022639513.1:444597-445944 GCF_010583005.1 Odontomachus brunneus | reverse complement strand
CAGAAATGTGACAGAGCCTGCTGACAATCCAAGCGGATTGGCGGCAGAAACCGAGCAAACTCTGTTGCGAGACAAGATCTGCGCGGTTTCTGCTACCAATTTTCTTGCATTACCTGTCAGCAGACTCTGACGCCAAAACACGAGCCGAATGCGAACATAGATGGTTTTGGTACGGAGTTCTCATAAAATTTGCTGCCAATCTGCACGCATTTTGCTATCAATTTGCTGAGACAAAATCCATATATGAACTTTTTCTCCGGATATAATTATTTCTGTAGGGACGCGTCCCGATTGTCGCGCTTACTCGCACACTAATTTGTAAGACGAATTGACGAGTGAGATCAACTTCTTCATTTCGATATTCGCCGTAATGACGTTGATGAAGAGGATGACCACTTGTCTCATCTCCGTGAGGTGCTCTAGCGGCTCGTCCATCTCCACGGATCGTATTACTGGCCTAAGCATATAGCTCTTAAGCGAATCCTTCACTCGCATTTTAGCCACCTTTACGATCTTCGGTCTCACTGTGCCGTTATAACGTTATGTTAACATTAATGTTAAAATCAACTGTTAAATACATTTTACACATTTTAGATTTTTTACACATTTTACTCTAATATAAACAATAGATATTTTAGAATTTAACGTTAGGTGACTCACCCTGTATATTAATTATATATTAAGTATATGTGATTAATTTTATAACAAACATTATTAATTGATACATTGAAATAACACGTTGATTTTAAAATAGGAACAAAGTTCTCAAATATTACTGTGACAGTCGTGTTAAGAAAAGCAATCAGTAATTTGGAACAGAGATCGGGACACGTATCATAAAACTTATCGGAATCGATTCCGATCGGAATAATTCCGTTTCCTCTAGAAAAGACAATAGAAATCTAGGAAATAATTGAATGTTTCCGATCGGAATTGATTCCGAAAAGTTCCATAATACGTGTCCGGAAATGGATTGTTCAAAGAGAGGCACGCGAACTTCGCGTGCCTCTCTTCTCACTCATTAGAACTTACGGCTGTAATCGACTTGCTCAAACATGCGAATTTTCAAGGTATCACCGGTCAGGTTCATTAACGCTGCTTCAGCTTCTGTGCTCGGCACGTCATCATCGGACGATGTCAAGTGGCTGGTGCTTCTGTCATCGCGCAACTGTTTGGCGTCGTTTTTATCTGATAAGTGTATTTTTATAAGTTAGTTTTTAGTCCTCAAAATTAAAAATCCTTTGTTTATGTAATACATCAAACACTCTTCATGAGTAATTTGTTTTGCAATTTTACTTGTAACTCCAAATTTCTTTTTAAATGGAGAAAATTAGATACTCGAGAGTT
>NW_022639513.1:442708-444587 GCF_010583005.1 Odontomachus brunneus | reverse complement strand
ATTTAGAAAGAAATAAGAACTCGCAAATAAAGATATAAATCAAAAGGTAGAAAAAAGGCAATCCGAGTTCAAGCACAGGACTAATAATGCTATATATCATATGGATAAAACAACCTTCCTCATGTTAGGAAATCGTGTAAAATTTTATTGAAATGAATAATCAATTCAAAAACATTCAAACGTTTCGGCTCAACCGTGAGCCCTCTTCAGTGATAAAGAAACTCAAGGCTTAACGACACAAACGCATTACAATAAGTAAAAGACCAGCGCAAAACAGACGTGGGTGTTAGTCGCAATATTAAACCCGACAAGATCGTTACCGCAATAATATTAAATAATAAATTTATATCAAGAAGTAGCCGTCATAACTATAAAAACATATAAAATGATAAAAAATTAAATAAGATAGAAATATAATACATAATTAAAACTGAACAATATAAAATACCTTTGTTGAGTTCAGCTAAAAGCAACCGATCCTGTCAACGATAACATGTCTACGTCTGTCTAATAGAATAATCACAGATTATATGTTTAGCACTAACATTGCGGAAACGACCCATAGAAGAGAAAGAAACCAAAACAAAGCTTATTATCATAACAAGCCGCAGTAGCTGGTGCCCAAATATTCGGTGTCTTTTTGTGAATTAAAGCCCTGTTTCTGCAATTTGATGAAAATCATTTCCGAGATCAGGCGTTTTAAGTAAAATCGTTCTTCATGTAAAACTTTTTATTGTCGATTCTATCATGATTCCTCGCAACGAGTTTTTATTGGCGTTGGAATTTGTTCTCAATTCTACATTTTTTACTTTTGACAATATAATTTACAAGCAAACTTTCGGCAGTCCAATGGGCTCTCCATTGTCCCCTATTATTGCTAACATAGTTCTTCAAGATTTGGAAGAAAGAGCTATTAATATGATTCCTGTGACATTGCCTTTTTATTTTAAGTATGTTGACGATATTCTTTTAGCGGCTCCTAAAAAGTTTTTGGATAATATTTTGAACATTTTTAATTCGTTCCATCCTCGTCTTCAGTTCACTATGGAGATAGGAGATGACTGTATTAACTTCTTAGACACTACACTGTTAATACGTAACAACACTATTATTTTTGACTGGTATCATAAACCAACTTTTTCTGGTCGATACCTTAATTATTTGTCTTTCCACTCTATTCAACACAAGATTGGCATAATTATTGGCTTGGTTGATAGGATGTTTTATCTCAGTCATCCTTCTTTCCATAGAAAAAATTTAGATTTTATTATTTTGACGTTAATTAATAATAATTATCCTTTCGACTTAATTTTTAAAATTATTAAGCGCAGACTGAGGTTCCTTATTGCGAATAGTGGACGAGTTACAGAGACGGTAGAAACAGAATTGATAGGTTCTGGGTGTGATAAAAAATATGTTTCCTTACCATTTTGTGGTTCAATTTCGTAAAGATTGACAAAGTTTTTTAAGAATAATCTGACAGACATTGCGTATTCGTGCACCAATAAACTATCAGGATTAATTCGTGTGCATAAAGACAGGTTGCCTCTTGGTTTCCATAATAACGTTGTATATAGGTTACAATGCAGTGGCTGGGATGCTTCGTATGTTGGTCAAACCAGAAGACTCTCCACACGTATTGGTGAGCATAGGAGAATTCCTAAGAGTTCTACAGTGGAGTTAGCGGCCATACAGGAACATCGTTTAAAGAGGAACCATGATTTTGACTGGGATCATGTCAAAGTTTTACATGAAGAACGATTTTACTTAAAACGCCTGATCTTGGAAATGATTTTCATCAAATTGCAGAAACAGGGCCTTAATTCACAAAAGGACACCGAATATTTGAGCACCAGCTACTGCAGCTTGTTATGATAAT
>NW_022639513.1:418060-442698 GCF_010583005.1 Odontomachus brunneus | reverse complement strand
TGGGCACCAGCTACTGCGGCTTGTTATGATAATAAGCTTTGTTTTGGTTTCTTTCTCTCCTATGGGTCGTTTCCGCAATGTTAGTGCTAGACATATAATCTGTGATTATTCTATTAGATAGACGTAGACATGTTATCGTTGACAGGATCGGTTGCTTTTAGCTGAACTCAACAAAGGTATTTTATATTGTTCAGTTTTAATTATGTATTATATCTCTATCTTATTTAATTTTTTATCATTTTATATGTTTTTATAGTTATGACGGCTACTTCTTGATATTAATTTATTACTTAATATTATTGCGGTAACGATCTTGTCGGGTTTAATATTGCGACTAACACCCACGTCTGTTTTGCGCTGGTCTTTTACTTATTGTAATGCGTTTGTGTCGTTAAGCCTTGAGTTTCTTTATCACTGAAGAGGGTTCACGGTTGAGCCGAAACGTTTGAATGTTTTTGAATTGATTATTCATTTCAATAAAATTTTACACGATTTCCTAACATGAGGAAGGTTGTTTTATTCATATGATATATAGCACTATTAGTCCTGTGCTTGAACTCGGATTGCCTTTTTCCTACCTTTTTATTGCTTAAATAAATATATCATATAAAATTTAATATGAAAATCTGTGCAATTTATACTAAATTCGTTACTGCATCTCAATATAATAAATACTTTATGTTAATATAAATTTAATAATTAATCTAACACAGTATATTCATTAATTTTTAATTAATTAAAGAGAAAATCATAAAGTTACCATCATTGATTGTTTCATGCCATGATAATTATGAAAGTCTATATGGGTTTTTTTATTAGTCGAGCTAAAATAATTCTGACCAACGGGGAATGCACTACCAAACGGATTTTGCAAAGAATAAATAAATTAACAAATTAAATAATAACAAAAAGAAGGCCCGAACCTCGCAGAGTTACGCCGACGTCAGTGTCGTAAGTCCCGAAATGCCTTTGTATGACACACGCGGTCTGTATCGCCTCGATCGCGATGTCGCGCATCACCATACCTTCTTGGAGCTTCCACATAACTATGAACGCGTCGCCAGAAAATTTCAGTACGTCACCGTTGTGTGAGAGTATCTCTTGCACCATAGCGCCGATGTAGCTGTTCAGAGTTTCCGTCAGTTTGGACGGACCGCCTCTGCCGGTCTTCGTGTACTTTTCCGTGAGATCCGTGAAGCCTGCGGTGTACTCTCTGAATTCCTTGGAGTATATTTCTCACTCAAACGAGTGAAAATTCACTCTAAGCAACAATGAAAATACTGCCACTCCGAGTGTGTAGTGAGACATTTCACTTTTCGCAAGAGTGAATATTCCACTTCGACCATAAAGTGAATTTTTACGAGTGAATGTTTCACCCTTATCGAGTGAAGCATTCTTTGACATGCAAAATAAATATTCTTTTTTATTGTACTGTTTCTTAAAACGACTATGATATTTTATCTGAAATCTTCTCGATTATATACCATTTTTATTTTAATATTATATTTGAGAAATATGCTTACCACCTAAATCGGAATCTAACTTGAGATTTCTGGTTTTGAGCCAGCTATATTTTCTACTGTGCTATTTCTCTTTGATTGAGAAATATGTTCCGTATATGTTTATATGTAGTTCTGAACTTTACAGAAATTATACTTTGATGACTTATTTAAAGAGAAAGATCTCACGCGAAAACAAATAAGAGTTTCACGAGTGATGACATGAATTTACTATGAAGATAGAAAAATTCAAATTATTATTAATTATTTAATTAATTATTAATTACTAGTATCTCAATGTTATCGCGCGGCTAGTTTTCAATGACATTATTGTCTCTCCCTCTCTCTGTAGTAATTAATAAATTAAAAAATAAAAAATAAATTAAAGATTAATAAAAAAATTGAATTGAAAATCAAATAAAATAACATTGAAACCTTAAATAATTTGACCAACCTGAAATGTCACCGAGCATCAATGTGGTATAGTATGTTCTCGTGTCGTAATCGTTATAATGATCGAGGATTTCATCGGGGCACATGGAGGCGTATATCTTCGTGTGTTGTTCCAATCGGATACTCGAGGCACGTCTTGAGTCGCGAGCTGTCGATTGAGCGTATACACACCGTATAAATCGAATTAAATATCTATAAAATCTTTTAGTATTCTATGTAATTTACATGTACTTTAGCGCACCGCGCTATGGGGATGATATTGAATGATCTTCATCTAGATTACATTAAATATGAAGCAGATTTTTGTAAGTGGATCGACTGACCTTCCGTCATTACGCCATTCGCGCCTCTTGGTACAGTTTCTGCGATAATTCTTTTCTCCATACTGTAACATGAATCTATATTCTTAATGTTAACGCGCACCCGCGAACGAAAAAGAGCAGAGAATGGAGAATTATTAACCTAAGATTAAATTCTCTCTAGGTTAAGTTAGGCTGAAATAAAAGAAATGTTGTTTACATGAACGATACATGAGCAAATTTCAGAATATTAAGTTGCGATACATTGTATTGCTGATCTATATTTCAAACATCTGCGAGATGTATCGTTCGACAGCATTCATACGGTAAAATCTAAACGGATTTGAACGGATTTGATTTTGAAAATTAATATTGATTTTAATTAAATATAATAATAATTATGGTAAATATATAATCATAATAATATTGATAAAAATTATAATAGAATTATAATTGTATAATAATATTACAATACAATTATAATAATATTATTAAAAATATAGGGAAAAGGACGAGATAAAAGGCAATTACAAGTTTTAAAAAATTAGTATATATTTATTCATTGTACACGCAGATACAAATTATTTTAACTAACAAATTATTTCGAACGTTCTGATCATGTATTGTGGTTATTCTCAGTCAAAATTACAGATTACAAATGATTATCCGTCAAGATTAACGGAATAGATTGTACAATGCGTAATGTTTAAAAATCAGAAAAGTTATGCTTTTTAAGAGAACTTTTTGCTGACAAACGCGCAGGCAATCACTTGAAGATAATCATTTTCAATGGTTATCTGTCCAAAATTGTTAAATTTTCTTCAGGATTTCCAAAGAAAGATTATCATGGTAATACATTATCATCTGCAGACTGGGTTACAAACTAAAAAATGTCAATGAAATTAATTAATATTTTATTCTAGCAAACACAGAATATGACTATTATTAAAAGTAACACGTAATATAACTCCTGTTATATGTCATTAAATAGTAATAGCTAATGAATTTAGAGTGGCAAAATACTTTTATATTATTATCTTTATTAAAAATGTCATATTGGAGATATGAAATAATTAAAAAAATTTGGATGTATATATTTTTTTTTTACAAATTAACTAGTGTTAAAGTGACAGCTTGTAATCATTGTATACGATTATACAGCTATATTTATATTACAACAATGTAATAGTTATATAATTGTGTTTGCTGGGATATGATGTAATCATGTCGTAATCATGAACTTACTGATAATGTAGATATGCACATCTGGAAGCAATTCTAAAGTAGGCACATTCAAAAAATATAATATTAAATATAATAATATTATACTAAATATATTAATGTTATATTAATATATATATATAATAATATATAATATTAATATATAATAATAAGAGTAATAATAATAATGTCATTTATAATAAATAATGCAAGTATGAGATAATTTATGTTTTAACAATATAAAAATAGTCAATACGTGTTTCTTGCGCTACAAATGAGACGTAAACGGCTTTTTGTCTGAATATCCAGGCATTGAGTAAGCGATTTTTCTTGGATCAAATACCATCGACGTTTATTCTCTCCCGCAAAGCATTGAAAATTTCTCGTTGTTTAGAAATATGCAATAAACGTCTGTTCCGAAGAAATGACTTGGTTTTATATAAATGATTAAGAGAAAGAGAGATACTAGTAACTCACCTGAATGAATACGCTGCATTGAGAAACTATTATTGAGATTCGCAATGATTAGTCTCAAGCAACTTTATTCTGAGTCGGAATTATAAAAGAAGCTGGGGTTACTTGCAACGGCGAGTGGAGATAATATCTCCAAATTGAGTGATTGCAATTCCTTCTTGAACGCAGAACTAGTGTAATGTTGCACGTAAGGGTCTGTATCCTGGAAGGTATCAACGACCACGTGAATCCATCTTGTTGTTATTAACATTTAGAAGGATTATTTTTGTTTTCAAATTACCTTCCAATGCTTCAGTTTCCTGAATTGCACATCTATTTTGTGTATAATCAACTGCTGCATATTTATTAGACGTATCTTTGCATCGTACGATTTTTGCGTCGGAGATTCTTTTCTTGTCATGCAGGAATAACAAGTTATTAGAGTCTCTATACTGTAAGCAAACGATATGGAAAATACATTACTACAAATATATTACTCGTCCAACACAAAATGCACTATCGAAAGTGTGAATCGTTGGTTAATTATCTCACACGACAGAGAATTCTCTACAAGAGATAATCTCTTTACGTATGTTTTTTCCTCTTTCTCTCCTATTCTACCTACTTCCTTCCTTTGCTATCATATTTAACGAAAAACATAACTATACATACATGGAAATCTTTCATGTACATTTTTTGTATATCGTTATTAAGTTTCTAGATATAGTTGTAAAGATATAGCAATGTGCGTGTTCTTTGAAATTTTCTGAATTCTTTAATCAAGGATGTTAAATTAAAACAAAAATTCGGTTTGTTTACTACATAGAGTCGAACCAACTTTTTCCTCGACAAAGTTTTATAATATTTTTGTAAAAGAAATTAAATTCTTTTTTTGAGTACATGGTAGTGAGCTTTTCTAAAATTTATGACAAGTATATCTGTTTCGAACAGCTCTAGGTGGTGCGCGGCTAGTTCGTATGCCGTCGAATTATCGTCGACTACTACCTTGAATGCGCGAGTGTAGCTCGTGCTCTCCTATTCAGGAGTCTCGTAAGATGGTGGGAGGAAAGTACCAGAGTGCTCTTGTGTCTAAGAACACGGCGTGGCCCGGTATAGGGCCCGCGTGGAGTTGCCCGGCGCCTCCGCGCTGGAAAGGAACCCCCTTTTCGGAGGGTAATATCACTCAGAATATTGAAACACTGATCCGTCTCCTTTGTGAGCGTCGGAGTTAAGTCCGAATGAGATTCAGCTCTGTTTGGCGAGGGAGCAACAGAGGCTGAATCTGAGATGAGAAACAGGCGAGCGGGACTCGCCTGAACCGTCGCGCACGCGGCAAAGGTTATGTCTCGTAGGGAGAGCCTCAACGCGAATGTACCTCGCGTGCTTGAATCGCGTATGCGGCGAAGACGAAGCCTAACACGTAGCCGTGGACGTGCGTTGACAATGCCGCGTGGGTGACTGACGCTAAGTCTCGTCGAGTCTAGAAGCGAATATCCCTCGCGTGTAAAGTCGCGAATGCGACGATCTATTAAGTCGTGAGTAGACGGATACCAGCGAACTTGGTTCGCGTGAGCGCTGCGCCCCGGGCAGCGGAGTAATAACGAGCGTGGCTGCGGGAGAGCTGCGGCGTCCTGGCAGCAGAATTCTTGATGACAATGACGACTCGCGCGGAGTCGTGAGCCCGACAGTAAGTTCTGTCGGCACTAATACCCGGTATATGCAATACGGGAGATGTCGCGAAGAGAGACGTCGTCCACCGCGGTGGAGACGTCAAGGTAATCCGAAGTGGTCGCGCGAAGCCTTCTCTCAATCCTCGATTGTATTGAGAAGGTGGAGATCTGTGGAATTACCATACACTTCGTAACGCAAATGCCAACGTGTCCTCGGACACTCTGGAGGCAATTAGCCTAACGTGCAAACGCACTCTAAAGGGCTGCGGAGAGTTGTGTAGAATCACCGAAGACCTGAACACAAAATGCCAACGTGTCCTCGGACACTCTGGAGGCAATTAGCCTAACGTGCAAACGCACTCTAAAGGGCTGCGGAGAGTTGTGTAGAATCACCGAAGACCTGAACACAAAATGCCAACGTGTCTACGACACTTTTAAGGCAGTGAAGATTGATGCAGATATGCAAAAAGTATACCCTCTGGTGAGGGAAACAAATGCCCAAACGTGCTTTTGCGCACTCAAGAAGGCGATATGAAGCTAGCTGCTAGCTAGCTAGAGCTTAAAAGAATACCTCAGCGAGGCAGTGACCAGATGCGCTGACGCAGTCAAAAGGCTGGCAAAAGGCAACAGGACTCGAGTGGTCTCGCGCGGCGCCTTATATAGGCGCCTAAGCGAAAATTAACCGCGAGAAGCGGCTCCGACTGACGCGATCGCCGCGTCGCGGCGGGAAACCGGCGACCACGAGTTGATCGGCTTCTGGAGATCGGCCGCCCGCCGTACACGTTCCGCACGGGCACCCAGCTGCCGTCCGGAACAATATCTTAAGACTATTATCAAGCAAATATTCGTTAAATAAAACCATTACTTAAATGAAGGAAAGTAATCTAAGTAATTGCTTCTTTTAACAGTAGATTTTTCTGTATGTATAACTTTAATCGATTAATGTTTAAATTACTGTTTGAAACACGTACTTTATTCGTAACAGTTCATTGAGCGATTTCTCGCCGAGCGTTTGTAGTTTTTCCAAACTGAATTCTGCGTCATTCATGCTGCATCCTGAGACTGAAGGTTTGGATTCGGGTATCGGCGAGATGACCTGATACAGTATAATTTTCCAGAGAGTCTCTATTGTTTTGCTACGTTCTTGATAGAATTTTAACAATGGAAAAAAAGAAGGACAACATACGCAGTTTGACTCTTCTACCGACATCGTTTCGTTTTCCAACGAGCTTTGATTTTTGCAGCAACTTAACAAGAAATCGTAACACCGGTGCCTTGCTGGCTGGTTAGTAATGGTAGCTTGACTGTTTTCATTGCTCATTCTCGGCTTATTTCCTTCAGATCGCTGTTCCTACGTGATTACTCGTGTCAACTTCGATCTCTTTTACAGTAAAGTGACAGTAAAGTAACAGTTCTAATTATGGATTTCAATTTCAGGTCGAACTTGCTTCATTAATATATTAAAAAAGTATGCATTATTATGAAAACACGGAACAAATTTTTTTATATTCCTTAGTTCTTTTACAATTATACTCTGAAGTTATATTTACAAACATTCTTAATATTAAAAAAATCTAGAATATCAGTTGCTTTACTACTTTTATTGAATTTAGTTGTTTTACTGACTTTTACACTTATAAAACTGTTAGTAAATTGCGCTAAGTGTTCCATTATTCTATTTAGACTAAAACAATGTGAATTGTGGACATTATTAATATAAAATTAGATATCGTATAATCCATTGTATGGACGTATAATATTAGATTTCAGGGTTTGAGCCGCGTGGAGGAGACGTATAATATTTGCTGACATATTTTTGGAACTCACGCATAAATATTTCTAATTGATTTTTTAATATATAGAATAAAGTAACTTAAAACTTAATAATTTTGTTTGAAAACTATGGTATATTAGTTGCTTATATTGGCATCAACAGTTTATTTTAATGTTCGTTTTAATGTCTGATTGACAAATTTATGCAAATGATTAAAAAATATTTTGATCTTAACCAACTCATAATTAGGACTGTTACTTTAAATCACTCACTAGACTCTTGCTTACTTGCAATATTTGCCTTTCGTTAATTATTTGCTGTTCCTTGTAGAGGAATTTATCGTTTTTTGCAATGTTCGGTTTGATATGACACGACTGGTCATATATTTCAATACTTTGCGGTGAATATGCGTTGATTCTCGACTTTTTGAATAGGACTTTCATTGTGAAGCTTATCGCGACGCTGAAATAGCCTGGAACAGTAGAATTGGAACAAACTGAGTGAACGGTGATAACAACAATAAATTATATATAAAGATTAGAGAAGGTTAAAGAAAAAAGAACATGTATGTGTTTCTGTTTGGATTTGCCAGTATGTCCTTAATAGCAAGACAAATCATAGCAACGGTTCTTGTGAAATTTCCAAAGTTCTTACCTTTCAATTTCATTACGTAACTCTTATTTATAATTCTGTTATAATTCTTGCGTTCGAATTTATTAAAAATTATATAATAAACAAAAAATTATAGCAATGTTATTACAATGTTATTCAATAACATTTTCAAATATGTTGCTTTTAACGTAGTATGGACAAACTTCAACATTGATCTGAAAATATTGATATTACATAGAGTTATAAAGTTATAAGTAACATTACATTTGTGTTTTCTTAAATATTCTAATATCCGTTCTCTCTCAATACGTACTGACGATATATTTTCTGTAAAAAATTAATAAACCTTTTCACTGAAGTGATTCAACTAAACCAAATGTTTAATTATTTTATTTAAATAGTAAAAAGATTTGCACGGGAAAGAAAACAGTATAGTTGGTATAAATTTGGTTGTGCCAACTAAATCCAATAATAAAGGTATAATTAGGATTTATTAATTACACTGTTTTTTCGAGTGACGTTTAATTTCTTGCGCCATTGTATCTTTTTCACTTAAACTAACGATAAATGATATGTGATGTCATAAAATGAATGATTGACACGATATAATTTTGTTAAAAATGCATTTCATAAAATTACATATTTTTAATATTAATAAAATATTAAGAACTTTTTACATGCGAATTTTGTTTCTTGTCTAATTTTCATAGATTTTTTGATTGATTCTATTAATTTTGCCTTTTTTTCTCTCCTTTCTAATTTCTATTAAAAGATAAAAATGTCAGTTTATTAGAAAAAATATCATTATGATTCTCGAGTTTGATTATATTCGCAAGTCTACTGTAATGAATTAGCACTGTCGTTTTTATCGTTGTCATTATTATTTCCAGACGCAAAAGATGATGTAGGAGCATTTAAATCATTTAAGATATCCTTATTGTTTGACTGATCCATAAAGACGCTGTTGTAGAAATTTGCAGAACCGAATATATCGGAACATTTTGTTAATAAAGGCTTGTAAGAATTTGTAGACACAGAATAAGATGATGTAGGAGGATTTAAGTCATTTAACATATCCTTATTTTTTAACTGATCCATAAAGACCCTCTTGTAGGAATTTGCAGAATCGAATACATTGGAACATCTTGGTAATGAAACCTTGTAGGAATTTGCATTGGTACATTTTGTTAATAAAGGTATAATCTGAAAAAATATCAATGTTAGCGACTTTGTCTTATTGTTACAAGTATGCTAATTTAGCGGGTTTTTCAATTACTATATTCAGCCCAAGTATTTTCTTTAGTTGATTTCTGATCATAACTATTTTCTTTTTCATTTTTTTTATCGACCACTGGTTTCTACGGGACATGCCGTCTCGAAATATAGATGTTCTCATCATATGTAAAAGAAAGGACAACTGATCCATGGTGGTTGTCAATACATAAAACCTGTAGGCCAGCAATATTAGAAACAGAGGAGATCATTACAAACATTTTATCTTGTTATTGGACAAATTGTATGTCCAATACAAAATGGGATATCAAAAGTAAACTATTGGAAGAAAAAAATTAAAACAATAAGACTGATTCTCTGATGTATACTCTCCGTGGATAAGGAAGTGGTTCGTAATTTTTGGGGTGAATTTGTGGGTTCATATATCTCGTTCAATGGAAGAATTCTCCCATTGAAAAACGAATTTTGCTATTGAACAAGACAAAGAGCTCACAAATATTTATTTAAAAAATTACAAACCATTTTGTCCACGAGTGTACAATCAAGAAATAAATCACGCCTATAAGCGATACTGAATATATTTGCATAAAAATAAGTATATACAGGCTTTTTAAATCGCTCAGTACGAATCTGATGTGAAATCTTTAAATGTAAAATAACAGATTCGATATAGCAACCAAAAATATAATAAAAGTAATTATTGTGTCAAATTTCGATTCTTTTACTGGCATATTGAATTTTTCGTTTTGAATTTTGCGGATTTGAGCAGATTTTTGCAGATTTATATATATTTAGCAACTTTAAAATCTATATATACTTATTTATTATTAGTATATTCAAATAGGCATTATATGAAATTATACACAGCTAATGACTAATGAACGTCTAGTTTTTAACTTAAAAAATTGAGGTTTTCAGTTTGTTCTATATGTTTATTTGTTTATATGTTTCCTTATAACTCGAAAATCGTTAGAACTATTACGATAAAGCTTATAACTTGTTCAATATACTTGTTCAATAACTATATATTATCTATATAGTTATTAGATTAATATAATTACGTGTAATAAATTACCCGTAATTAATTAATATGATTGATATAATTACGGGTTTGTCCAGGTGTGTGACCTGGAATTTGTAATTCTACTTTCTTAAAAGTTCAAGAATATTTAGAGATACAAGATAAAATTTTCATTTTTAATCAATTTCAAAAACAAACTTTTAGTAAATAATTAAAAAGTATGAAATAAGAAACTTGAAAAAAAAGTAAAATCTTCAAAGACTTGAAAAACACTAAAAGCTTTGAAATATATAATTTTGGATTAATATATCCCTATTATATATATATTTTTTTTGTCGTAAAAATAACTTTTCCAGGTTTTTCCAAATTTTGCGACTTCTTTTTTGATGACACGGCACGTGCATCTGAATTTGTATAGTTTTTTATCACTTTATCGTGATTGATCGAGTTTGCATTGTCACATTCTTCATTCTTAACATCTTTTGTGGTTGTTGTATCAATGATTAAATGTAACAGGAAATAAATTGATTATATGATTTCTTTGCGATACACGTATCGTAAGTTTTTATATATTAAGAGAATACTTCAAATTATATATTATGTATTATATATTATATATTATATATATATATATATATATTTTGCTATAATCCTATTATATTATTCCTCTGCGATACAAAATTAAAAAAAAATAATATATGATTATTGACTCAGTCACAGATTTTCATGTCCACTTCTAATATCGTTAGACTATTAGAATAGGATTTTAGGTTAAAATTATTTCATATTTTTTGAGGTTTTTAAGTTTCTTGAAAACGGTTTATTTCTTTTTTTAATTTTTTATTATCGATCAAAATATTAAATTAAACTACGACCTTGTATTGGTCCTTATAAGTATGATTTGTTTTGAGTAAACTATTGCCTCATGATCGATAACAAAAATTATTTTGTTATATAACAAAAATTGTTCAGAACTTATTATAAGTTATAAGATGCATTCCCATTTTCATCTCGAAAATATAAGCGTATATTAGTTGTGTTTCAAACGCAAAAGATATAATAGAAGCGCAAATAAACAAAAGAAGGAAAGAAGTTTGAAAATTAATTAAGCTACGTACTTGTTCAGGTTGTCCTCATAGAGCGAGTGAGTAATGTACTTTGTGCAGTCTAGTATATTAGAATAATTTAATTTGCAATTGTCGCATCTTTCAATCGAGTTAGCTTGCGACTTTGGATATTTATCCTCTGGCAGTTTTGTCTAATAAGAAAATAGAGTCTTTTAAATACTACGATTACGTACAAATTATCATATAATTACAAGCTAAACAATGGACTCAAGTGAAAACATTGATAGATTGTGAAGCATTATCTCACCTTGTGTTCATTTTCATTAGTGTAAATGAATTCCAGCTTTAGATCATTCAACAAATGTGTCATCTGCACTGTCGCCTTTTCCTTCTGAATTATCTTATCCTCACTGAACTCTATTTTTCTAACTACACTGTTAAATTTGTTGTTTAATATCTTATCGAAGGCGTTCTCGTACTTCAAGATGTTCTTTTCATTAGGATTATGTTTCTTCAACCATGCGTTCCGTATTTGGGATAACCTTTCCATTCGTTTTTCTAAATCTGCAAGTTTTAATTTCAACTTTGTGTTCTTTACAACCTCCTTTGACTGATCAAAAATAATCTTAGCATTTGTCGTAAAAATAACTTTTCCAGGTTTTTCCGAATTTTTCGACTTCTTTTTTGATGACACGGCACGTGCATCTGAATTTGTATAGTTTTTTATCACTTTATCGTAATTGATCGAGTTTGCATTGTCACATTCTTCATTCTTAACATCTTTTGTGGTTGTTGTATCAATGACTAAATGTAACAGGAAATAAATTGATTATATGATTTCTTTGCGATACACGTATCGTAAGTTTTTATATATTAAGAGAATACTTCAAATTATAAATATTTCCACTATTATATATATTCCATTATGAAGAAAGGACTTTGTAAATGAAACGTTTCTGATCATTTAAATAAATTATTGCTAAAAAGAAAGATTCGTACATAATTCATCGATACGAAGTAATACGATACGACACAGGTACCATGATTTCAGTAAAATTTTCATTTAAAGGGAGGTTTAGATAACCGATAAAAAATAAATTTTCTTTTATGATTTTACAAATTTTTTTTTTTCAAACCCAAACAGCACAAGATGTCCTGGGGATGTCCTGATGAGGACGTAGAACGTCCCCAGGACATCCTTAGGACATGTTCTGCATGTCCTTTGGATATCTGTGCTGTTAAGAAAGAAATTAATATAGATATCAATATATGGGGTTTTGACCACTATTATTTATTATTATTTTAAGTAAAATTAAAAAAAAATTATAAAACGAAAGTCCGTCCAGGTTTTTTCGTGTTACGTGCGATGTCGTCGGATGTCTCTAACTGGTAGACAACACTGCAGCTCTACAATAATAATTTGCTATATAATAATTTGAAATTAAATTGGACAATTTAAGAACAATTTTAAATTTGTTGAAGGGTCAATCTGAACCTTTAAATAGAAAATTTCCAGAATTTTAGTATTTTTTTCGAGGACACTAAATAAAAAAGACAGAGAAAAAAAATTATTTGTAACTTCAAAGTGCCGCCATTTTGATAAATTTCGACTGGCTGTATATAACGAAAGTTCATCCCTCCAATAAGTTTAACGACAGTTTTTAAATTTTCTTGGTCCCATTGGTTTTAGATTATTATCGCGAGCTATAATATTCACCAGTTGTTCACGAGCTGTAATATTTGTTGTTTAACCATAGTTAGAGGCGTACGGCGACACCGTGTTTAACACAAAAAACCTGGACGATAAAATTTCAATTTTTTAGAGATAAGAATATGATTTTTGTCTGTTTGAAGCAATGTTAAATATGTATGGTTAAAAACCTATATTGATATTTTTGTTAATCTCTTTGAAAAAATTCTAAAAATCTATTTTTCAACTATCTAAATTTGAATCCTCTCTTAAAAAGCCTGGCTTATTCTGACATATGAATAGCTACATACGATGCCTAATAATTTTCATTTCCAATTGATCGATCTTGTGGTTTTGTGTCTGTATCTTCTTGTTTGTTTCCATGTTTCCCTTTGTAACCAGAATTTTCAACGCATTGTCTAAGCGCGTCATACCATTCGCAATAACGTGGAGATTTGGGTCTGTGGAGCGATTAAAATGGCAGAGTAATTTCTCTAAATTTTCCTCTACTTCCGAATGCAACAGATAGTCTAATTGTTTATGCGCCATAATTTTGGTGTCGCAGGAATATTTATCCGTTTCATCTACGTATGCTTTGATGCTATTGCATAACCACTTCATGTTTAATTTCAGAGTTTCAATTGTCTTTCCACGTACATAGGTTGCGATTTGATGTATTGCTATTTGTTTTATTCCATTTATTTCGATTTTGTAGAACTCTCTTCGAAAAGTCCGGTCTTTAATATAAGACATCAACTTGAGTCCCGTTAAAACTTCCGTTTTCTTGCTCCCTTTTTTATCACATATATACCAGTCCACTGTCTCTCCCAAGTTCTGTGCCTCGAGATCCAGTTTGTTAAGTTTCTTCAGCTGTGAGTAGTAACGCGTCAGGAAACTGTTGAATTTCTCCTGCTGCTTCATTTTCTTCCAGCGTAACATATCTTCAAGCATATCGATATATCGATTCTTCGCCGCCAGATTCCTCTCTCGAAAAGTCACCCTCATGTCACTCGACGCGTTTTCTGACAATATCTTGTATTTGTTCATTGTGTATAACAAGTGCAGGAATTCCAAACTACTATGATAAGAACGTGCATCGTTCATCAATATAGTCCTCCCGATGTTTATTTCGTCAATCTTGTTCATTGTAGGTTTCATCATGTTTTCCATTAAAGTTTTTGTATGTTGATATTCTTTCTTTTCGTGTAATTCTTCCGTCAAAGAATCTACAAGATCATAATGACACATTATTTTGAAAGCCTCGTGAAGTTTATATTTCTTAGGGTCAAAATGAAAGTAAATTGTTTCAAATTTATTCTGGAAAGCGCTGCTGAAGACTTCGCTGAAAGTTTCCCCAGAAGTCTCATTGAAAGCTTTGCCAAAAGGATATTTGTAATATTCTCGTTGGTATTGCTTCGGTAATATTTCAAAATATATACGACTCCATGACAATCTTTTGACAAGTCTTTCATATGCGTCAAGTATTTCCTCCATATAGATCTTGTTGAATATGTCGTGTGACGGTTTCTTGCGTTTGACGAGCTTCATTTTTGCGATTTTCGATCAACGACGATGTCTTTCTCTCCAGCTAGATATCGATTCTTCAGTCTGCTCGTCACTGAGAATGGCTCGTCCTGGTAGTGACGAGTTTCCAAAGTCGTCAGCACCGTTATAAATAATTACTACTTTCCTAATTATTTTTCGAGGGAAGGAGAACTTTTTCGTGAACAAACTGGAAAGTTCCGAAAGAGACGATCGGTTCGTACGTTAATAAATGACTCACGCGTGCTTCTTTCCTTCGTAAGATGTTTATTTAATCCAATATCCGATAGCGCTTGCAGAAGGGAACGATCAGCGTGTCAACAATAAATACACTCGTCGGACAATAGACAATATGTGTTTATTTAATAGTCTCGCTATATAGATACTTATACGACTTGTCGCTCTAACAGATCGCTGCCTACAACGTGACGGCCGAATTTTATTGTGCCTGGCCCTACTAGTCTTTATTGTGCTTGAATCTATGATGGGTCGCGACGCGTCTCTCACTTCTCCGGTTTTACATGGTTACTCGGTGTGAATCTCCTCTCGTCTCGCACACCGTCGACTGTCAACTAACGAGATCGGCTTATACCTCGCAGTCGCGGGACATCGCGCTACACGAGATCGGCTCACGTGGCCGAGGTGATCCGTTACTTCGTGGTCGTCGACGTATCGCCATGTACATATACACTGTCTGTCATCAGAATTCAACGAACATATAACATTTATACGTTTTCAACTCTCTCACATTTGTCCCAAAAATAAAATCAATCTCCCCTGTCGGTTACCTCTCCTATTTCTCTTTTTCTCTCTTTCCCTGTCTATGTATATATGTATGTGTGTGTATATATGTATATGCATATATATATATATATATATATATATATATATATATATATTTCAAATTTATATTTAAATTTATCTATTTTTTAAGTACAGAGATTGAAACACACTTAATAAATATACAAATATAACGTTAAATCTATATTTAAAAATTTCTCTTCTTTCTTACTCTCTCTTCTTAAATATATCATCACTAAAATTTCCAAGGCGTGAAACAATTTAGTAGACACTCAGCGTTCTTTAAACATCAAATGGGTGTCTCGTCACTAAACCGTATTGCGTGACGCGACAGCGCTATTAATCGGCAAACGCAAAAGGGATCGTGCCCTGCGAATCTATTAACGTCGACGAACGCGGCGATCAGCGCGTGACGGTCAATTATCAACGGAAGACGACCGGTTCACCAATATAATAACATCGATAGATCTTCTACTCCTACGCAACGCGATATATGCAATAACAAAACGGGCCTGGCGCGCGCGCCTTATAAGTCGTTACTATTTAACAGATACTCTCTATGTACACACGCGTGTATATGCTACGTTTACGTTTCTGAAACATCCTGAAAGTATCGCCGCGTGATCGCCGTGATCGTCTGTGCTACGTTATCCAGTGTCCGACAGGAAATTTTCCTATGAAGCATACGAACTTTTCCTCCTACTTTCCGCTTTTCTTTCTTTCTTTCCTTTCTTTCAGGCGATCGTCTTGCCATCGCAGAAACGGATCGTCGCAGCGAAGATAATTTCGCCCCGAATTTCGTAAGACCTCGCGCCTCGCTGATCGTTGAGAGTGGAAAGTGTCGTACAAACAGTCGTTTGTTAAACGATTGACACACTTTTTCGCACGTGAAATTAGCGTCGCTCGAAATGATCACAATTACGAACATAGTGCTGATGAGATTGTAGACAGTATTCGGTAACGAGAGCTGTCATTTAGAATCTATGTTTCCGCTGAATGTTGCCTAAAAATCCCGCACTCTCTGTATTTCAACGAATTATGATATACGAAGAAAATTTTATAGTAAAAATTACTATTGAATTTTGTAACTGAAGAAGAGGTCGTCATTTTGCATAGTTGACTATCCTTTCATTTCATATGTGTTATTTATGTTTCAGGAATTGGAATATGCTGTTAAATAATCTGCTGTTTCTCATATAATTTCTTATGTTTCTTAGCAAGATAGGTCTTACTGGCAGTCTGACAAAGAGTAATCGTGATCATTTGAAGCGACGCCAATTTCACGTGCGAGAAAGTGTACAAATCGTTTAGCAAACTACCCGCACGTTGACGGCGTTTGTTATTGTACGGTGACTCGGCTGTCACGTCACAATGTACAACACACACGAGCTTCGTGAGCTCGAACGAAATCATTCGCGATGTCTGCCACCGTGAATTCACCCCGTCGTTCTGTGCACTTTCGTCTACTTTCCATTCGACATGTTTGTTGCGTCTAATCACGGGATTTTGACTTTGTCTAACATATCTGTTTTTATTTACGTGATGAGAGAGAGAGAAAGAAAAAAGGGATGTAACTCTTAGCTCCGAGATCAGTGTCCTTTTGTTCTTACTGGCCTGACTTTCTTTTCCTTGTTTATTATGTGTGATATTAGTGATATCACACATGTATATTGGAGCTGATTTCTTCTCTCTTTTTTTTTTCTCTCTCTCTCTCTCTTGCCTAAATAAACGTTTCTTGAGAACATTTAGAATCTATGTTTCCGCTTAATGTTGCTTGAAAATCTCGCATTTCTTATATTTGTTATGTTCCTTAGCAGACATTATAGGCCTTACTGACAATCTATTCCTGCACTATTAGAAACATAGTGAAATTGAAAACAATTTACATGTAAAAAAGGCTAAAATATTCTCTCTCAGTGTAATGTTTAAATTGTGATAATTTCAACCATATAATTTACACTCTGTGCAATGTTTATATTGTGATAATTTCAACCACACAATTTCAATTATACTAAATGACTATCAAATTTCAAGTAACTAAATGATCATACAACTTTAATGATATGATAATAACGATATGATAACTGAATTGATGAAATTTATGTAGTTTCAAATTATATAGTTATATAGTTTTAAAGTAGACAATTTTAATTTATTTTTATCGTGATCATAGGAGCGCGCGACGCGAGAACGACGGTGTGATTCCACGTGCGAGATCGTATAACCGAGAAGCTCAGCCAGACACGAGAGCACGCACAAGTACCTCAATTTCTCATATCTTCCTCTCTTTCTTTGTTCCTTTCTCCCTTTTCTCTCTTTCTTTTTTTTGTTCTTTTTGCTTTTTACGACAAACGTGACTCGTTATATAATGGCACACAGCATGGCAGTTGCAACAATGTACTTCAATAAACTGTTATTTTAATTAGCTTATCTCCCTTAACTTACTTCGGTAAACCTTATTCTAGCTTCGTCGCACTTCTCATTAATCAGCTTGTTCCTGACTTGCTCATGCAATCCTCGATTTCCGCTCCTACCGCCGAAAATCGTCGAAAGCCGCGCGACCTTTACACGAGAGGGGGAAATTATTGGAGAAAAATGAACGTGCGGCAGCACACACACATACACGCACACAACACAGTTCCGACGATTTCCGACGGAATGAGCGCGACATTCGCTCGAAATACATGCGACACTTTATTGGTTAAGCGTCGCGAAGACTAGGCGAAACAGAATCTATCTCATCCGCGCTTTTGCTCAATCACCTGCACTCAGACAAAAAGACAAAGCGATGACAATTATATGGGAGAGAGCTATGCGAGTTTTATATGAAGAATTGTAATGTGCATAATTTAATAAACTACATACATTGAATCTGCACACAAAACTCATATAGCTGTCACCTACAATTACCATTGCCGTATCTTCTTCTCTAAAGTCCTTATTCTGAACTCACTTTTATCGATAAAAATAGCTGAAAGCTGATCAGAAGACTTATAAGTAGAATGACTAACCGTCCCGAAAGAAAATAGATTTTATGTGGATTTTTCATCGCTCTTATGTTCCGTTGGTGATCGTACTTTTTTGTTTGGCAATTTTATTAGCTTAGTTTTAGAATGATGATAATATTGAAAAAATAATAAAAGGTTATGTTCTGTCGATTGTTTGATATCGACCTAATAATGAATGACCACATTTTACCTACCTACTTATCTAATTTATTCAACCCATTTTAAAAATTAATATATAAAAAATCTATATATGTATAATAACCCAGGAACGGCATATACATACATTAATATTACAAGATATCTGGTAATGAAAAAGACTTCTGACTTTTTTGATACCTCTACTTTTTAAGGTCGATATCGCGAAATTGATTGATTGAGAGTCGGTGATTCTACTTATAAGTCATAGATGATCATCGATAAAAAAGAGTTTAGAATAATAACCTAAGTGCATTCATTTATTCACACACTCGCTAATTCGTTTGCATTCACACAACACACACGTTCTCTCTCCCTTTCTCTCACACACACATTCTTTCTTCACTTGCTCAAACTTTCGACTAATATATCCGTTTGCATGTTATTATCATTCGTTCAAGTATATACACGGGATCGAAAGTTGTATTGCGTCCTTTTTGGAGATTAACGATAAACGTTATACAATAATGTAATCATAGTGTCTTTCCCATTCACTTTTTCCTTCGTTAAGCTTGTTATCGATCGTTTACTTAGCGTTAAATTACGTAGAAATTGGATAATAGAAAAGGAGCGGGGTGGACCACGTCGTACCGGCGTCGATCTTCATTGGATGCATTGACTGTCGCGCGGTTTCTCCCCCCGGCGAAGGGAGCTTTTATTTCGGACGCGCGGACACACGTGAGCGTCATGTTGGCAGCGTGATACGTTAAGAAGAAAATCGACAACGAGAGAAAGGTCGAGTGTAACGATTCGGACGCGCCGGTGTCTGTCCGCCTGACTTTCTCGGAGGAGCAAGGAGGTGTCCCTCGCGGCTACTTTTCAATCATTGATTCGTTGTGCGACCTCGTTATTCGTTAAATAGCGAGTTGAATGTCTCCCGACGCGGAACGTTGCTTCGACATTATCGTCATGTTTTTCATCGAGGCAGCATCTGATGAGGTTTGCCGTAACGCCGGTACGACTTCTCTTACAGTATTCACGTAAAAAGTATGTTTTTTTTTTGGTATTTCCTTATCGTGGACACACTTAACAGTCGATTTGAAAAATAACGTTATATAAGACCGTTTTTCCCATTTTCTCCCTCTGTTTTGTCTCGTCCCTTTCATTCAACCTAACACTCTCGTCGCACTCCGCAGTTTCGTCTTAGGATCACTTGAGTGGCCTATAAACGATAAGATTCTTGAGGGGAGGATCTCGATAATCGCCGATATGCCGGCAACGATCGCACGGCCGAAAAATCCATCGTGATTTGCGCGATTAAAGTAAGCCTTGCGTTTCTTCACCGAGTGACACTTTTTGAGAGGACGACTTTAGGCGTTGACAGGACATGCATCAGATGATCTATCACGGAACGAGTGTAAATCTCGACGAAATTGAGTGTCGACCGTTTTTAACGCAATGATTCTGAAGGCCGACTTCTCAACCACAATTCAGCTCGGATTCTTAAGTTTCAGATCCGTTCGAGAACACACGTTAACCGCGTTCGGCAGAGAGCTGCTTTGCAATTGTTGTAAAATTCGTGAATTTGTGATTGATGTTGCTCTTAATCTTGGCTGAATTTAGTAGCAGATATCTCGATATCAGATTCACAAATTTTAGAACAATGTTTTAGAACAAGTTGCAAAGCAATTTTCCCTGCTGAACGCAGCCATTCTTACAACAGAGTTCAAATTTAAATCTAAATTTGAATTATATATAACACTATGTTACATATTTTGACCAATTTCTTGCACTTTTGTCATTCTTTAGTAAATTGAGCCCACTTAATACGAATGCGATCAGAAACTGTCACGTTAGGTTTCCAAGAAAAATAAAAATTTAAGTTCTTAGAAATGTGTTTTTGTCTATTTTTATAAATTGGTAACGCATATAAACCAGACGTGTCAACAACTTCGAGAAGACCTATAATTGAAGCTTGAATCTTTATCTTTATTTTAAAAGATCGGAAACCTTCGCAGAAACTACCCTCATAGGAGAATAAAGTACTGACTCATAAAATACAACAAAAGTAGCTAAATTATTATTCACACTCAACAAATTTCTGGATAATTTCTGTTTGAGATGGGTTCAAATAATAACATTGTAGGAAAAAATACCCCATTTATACATATTACAAATACTATCCTTGAAGGCGGTTGAAATTGTACAAACATCCTATAGAACGCAATTAAAAAATTTTATATCTCTTGCAGAATGGGATTTTGATTAAACATTTGTTATAAAGAGACAATGGTACTTAATAGAGGAATTTTCGTGGTCGCTGATTATGAATATCCAGAAATTTGTTGAGTGTAAAATATAATTTTGCTATTTTGTTGTATAAATTTGACATTGCTCCATCTCCCCGTGAGGGTGGCTTCTGTGAAGTTGCACTTTAAGTTTCCAGCTTTTTAAAGTGGAGACGAAGATACAAGCATCAATTTCAGACCGTTCCGAAGTTACTGGCACGTTTCGTTCGTGCGTTGCGAATTTGTGAGCAAAAGTTGGCAAAAAAATATTTTTAGTTAAACTCCTATTTTTGCGGAAACCTGACGTGATGGACAGTTCTCATATTTGTACTCAGCGCACTGATTTACTAAGGAACGATCCCTTATGGCAAGAGTTCAAAATCTTGTAACACAGTGTTTGTCATTGAGAAATCGGCCTCAGGTGGAGAGCGCGCGTATGCTTTATTTGCGGACGTAATAGTGGCCGACGCGGTGAGGAGGCGTTAATTAACAAACGATACGAATGGTTGAACCATTAGGGACGAAGATTAAGCGACGATTAATTGGCGAGTAGAGCTTCGGTCTAAAGTGTAACAAGTGCTTTCATTACGGCTACCGCCTACTAATAACTCTAATGACTTAGGCGCGATCTGTCGCGAAATCCACTCGCGTCCTCCCCCTCGTACGTTCCCCTAATCCCGAGCTGTTCACTCTTGCCCGACGCGAACGACAAATTCTACGACATCAATTGTATCGAAAGAATCTCGTGGAGAGAAAGTGATCGGATAATATTTCGTTACTATTATAATATTTAAGTTAGTAGAATCTAATATGTCAACAAGAAATTCGATCTGATACTTTGTCTGTCGGTGGCTCTCATGTTACTCCCCCGTTCGTCCGCGCATTCCTCGCGTTTCTTTTCCCGCGCAACGGAAACTCCTGCAAAAATTTAGAATATTATCGAGTTACACGGTATATATGTGTATATATAATTATATAATATAATATATATAATATATATTATATATATTAATATATATATATATATATATATATATATATATATATATATATATATATATATATATAATATATATAATTATATATATATATATATAATATATATAATTATATATATTTTATATTATATTATATATATTATATATATTATATCATATATATTATATATATTATATATATTAAAGAGTCAACATCGAACGGTTAAACTTCCCGATATTTACAATACTTCTCTAATCAAGATTATAAGTAGGACTTGAGAGAGAATCTGAAGATATGTCGACGTGCATCGTCATCGTCGTGAAAGCGAAACGATTAATCCGGACTTAGTTGGCTTAGTTGGCGGATCGCTATCAACAATTAAGAAATTCTACATTGAAAAAATAACGTTGTCAGACTTTGAAAATCGGAGATTGATCTCTGAACGAGCAGACAAGACGTACATTACACGGCATTCACGCATCACAAACACTCGCTCTTAACAACTGTGTCGATTAACAATAATATTATTTTTTTTGCTTAGCTATATGATGTAACACGATGATATAGGCTTGATATGACGGTGGCACACGTTAACTAGTTATTTTCTTTTATTCCTCCCTCTCTCTTTCTTCTCTTCCTCTTCACCTCGTCCTCAATCTCACGACTCGATCCTTCGCTCAAAATGGAACGCGTTATCGGTCTCAGTACGGTTTAAACACAATTTTCACGATACGGTTCGAAGCGTAGTCAGTGTTCGATAAGAGAATTTGTTTTCTGGAATTATTTAAAGACAAATTTCTTCACTTGCTAGACATCGACTGCGTTCCAAACTGTGTGTCGAAAGACAGTTCTAACTGTATTGAAACCAAGCGTACGAAATCAGTCTTGAACGTGTGGAAACATGAAGTGATGTTGTAATATTTATGAGAATTCAAGAATTACAGAATTGGAAGTATAAAACGAAGACTCTTCGATTATTTGTTATCTCAATATATCTTCCCTCAGACAGTACATATGATGACCTAAAGATGTCCAAAAAACGTCTAAAAGAGACAGAACGTCTTTTGGACATCTTTAAGATATCTTTTAGTAGATTGTGCAGTCTAGTTTAGCATCTAACATCTTTGCAAAAAAAAGGAATACATGAATCTCTATGAAGAATAAGATAACACATGTTGTTGGTCGTGGTTAATTCTAGATGAATAATGTTCAGACACTACGAATCATTTTCAACGATCATCAGAGGATCATTTGATCTTCACTCGACCAAATTTAAATTTAATTAGATTCAAGTAGACGCGAGGAAGTCTTGCTCTGGCGATATTAATTAAGGCCGCAGTTACGCAAGAATGATCCAACCCATACGTTTCGAAAAAAATAAACATAACAATTTGATAGACGACTTAAAAAGTGTAGAGATAGCACTGAGGTTCTTCATAATCGTTCAAAAAGTCGAGCATGGCCAATTTTTTTTTCTTTAAGGATATTTGTTGACAAGCTTAATTAAAAAAAAAATAAATGGGTAAAATAGACGCAATTAGTTAAAAATAGTGCTAATAGAAAATAAAAAGTTTTTTAATTGATTTCGTTTTCAGGCCTCATTTATATGAGGCTTAAATCTTACTTGTTTTGTGTAAAAAAACATGTGAACACTTATTTATTAGTAACAAGAGTTCAAAAATTATAATTTTGTGGATTAGATCATTCTTGCGTAATTATGGGCAACTCAAATAATTTCATGTGCAAGTGCGTCAATTTGATGTGTGAGACCAAAGGTCGGAAGTGCGAGAAGAGGTTGCCGCGATCGCAGGTGTAGATCGGCGGCGCTTCGCCGCGATAAATATTCACGCTGTGCGCGACACGCACTTTGATTCCAGCTTATATATTTATATTTTTATATATATATATATATATATGTATGTATATATAGGTGTGTCTTAACGTTTTTAAATATATTAGAGTCGGGTTAAGTAACTCTCTGTTAATCCAAGTGGTTCATTCAAACGTTTCGTCGCGATGCGAAGAGACGCGGAAGTGAAATGAAACGGGAACCGGTTAGCCAGCAACGAGAGAAGCGCTTCGGTACCCGCGGCACTCGCGAGGGGGAACGATATTCAGGTATTAACGATAAAATTCTTTGCATTTTCAACATTTTGCAATTAACTCACCGCGATGGTAGTCGCGACGGTATCAGTTGCGAGCGAGCGAGCGATCGAACGATCGAAGAATGTGCCAACCAGCGGATCTTTCTCTTTCTCTCTGACTTTGTCGTGAATCCTTTGCACTTGCGATTCATCGTCGCGCAGTACACGGGAAAAAAGTGCTGTTGTACCAATAGAAATTGCCGCCATCGCCGTAATTGGAAAAGTGAATCTTCTTGATTTGACAGCAATATCATTGAAACTAATACATGTATTGTTTCGATGACTTAAGTAGTTTCAATGTCATTGTTGTCGAATTAAGATTTACTCCAATTATGGCGATGTCGGCAATTTCTATAGATACAACAGCAATTTTTTCCTGCAAGGAGCCATCTGTCCTGTCGGCTTTGCGAGAATGTTGCAACAAGCTCCGGACCACAGGTTCACAACAAATTTCATTAACGATACGTAACTATATATGTACGCGCATAATATAACGGCCCTACGTTAATCCTGCGAATGTAAATCCTGCGAATCCGTCCTTAAGCAGGAATCCGAGGAATTGTGACGCGCACGATTGAAGTTGGAATTCAGACAGTATAAATTTCTGAAAGAACTGTCTTTTAGAGCTGTATTAATAATTGCTACTTGTACTTTGTCTCATATAAGATACTCAGATTTTTATTCAGATTTAGAAATATAAATTTTTTTTTAATTAAATTATATATATATATATATATATATATATATATA
>NW_022639513.1:395174-418050 GCF_010583005.1 Odontomachus brunneus | reverse complement strand
TATATATATATATATATATATATATATATATATATATATATATATATATATATATATATATATATATAATATACGTGATATCATATCTGTAATCGTGATTCAACTTAAAAACGCTAAACTCAAATTTGTATATCCTATCTGAGAGAAGTTTCAAGTAATGACTATGAAATTTCTGTTACACATTGTTAATTTAATTAACTTTTGTATTATGTACATATTATAGATTCATCTTATTTGATTAAACACTAGAACTTCCTTAATATAACTAAATGCGTCGATGTGCGACATTTAAATCTATAATCGCGACATGCAACAGAAAAATTCTCATCTAACTCTGAATATTAAAGTCTAAGTATCTCACTTCAGAGGAGTTTCAAGTAGTAACTCTCAACATAGACCTCAAAGATATCCAGAAGACGTTCTTCTTTAGACGTCTTTAAGAAATTTATGCTGTCTGGAAAGAAACAGCACGCACATATTATTTACAAGAAGAAATAAGAAACAGAAAAAAGGAGACGTTTTGGTGTGCCTCGGTTATATCAGTGTCCTGACTCTTTAGGATCTTTCTCGCGAAACGCAACTCAAAGAATGGCACTTCGATTTTGCGGATTGTTAGATAGAATATGTTATTTACAGCGACTTTTATCCTGCAACCCACATATTTACATTCTTATGACCGGCGTATGTCGGTTTTAATGCAACGTTCTGCTCGATATATTCGAAGAAACGTCTGTTTTGGATGCACACGTGTACATGTCATCTTGCGTTTTTTTCCTTGTATATGTGTGGCACTAAAAACTTTTGAAAACTTTCTGTTACCCTTCCTTTATTTTCCCTACTTATTTATTTCGTCAATTCGTCGGTTTGCAAGCACTCCGTGCCAATACGTAATAATGCACGAATAAATTTTTTCTCTTTTTTACGATAACAAGCTCATATGAGAATAAGCATTAATACCACATGCATGAGTCTTAATTCCAGATAGAATTAATATCGATAAGTATGCGTCTGATGGCTCAAAATGTCCGGATTTGTACAGATTTCACGTTGAGTCTATCTTGAAGTCGTGATACTCGTTTCTGTCAAATCAAAAGCGCGTTTTACTCTTTCTCAAGAGTAATCTAACATCATATTACGCAAAGGAAATGTCACTATTTGTTTGATATATTATATTTTGCACAGTTAGATGCAGTAAAAATTCACGCACGTTTGTCACGTGTGTTTCTATACTGAAATCTGTATATACCTGGTCATTTCTTAGGTTGGAGTTGCTAAAATTTTTCTATCAGGCGCGTCCCTTTCTAGACATGAATTATTATGACTATTGATTAACTGAGAAAGTGGCAACGATGTTAACGCACCAATGACACATTGACAGCTTGACGTTTTGTTTGAGAGTTAACCGCTCATATGTTACACATAATTAGTAAATAAAAGTATAATAAAATTTAGAAAAAATATTAGAAAATTTAGAAAAAATATTTTAAGAAATTAGACATTGACATATGAACAATTTTTAAAATGTCCAAGTAACACTATAAGTAGAAGAAAGAGTAAGAATAAGAAAAACAAATCATTAAAATATATAAAATTAATATAAATAATTAATTAGAGAATATATATATACATTCATATATATATATGTATTTATATATATTTATCTATAAATACTATTATTAATATATAAATAACATTTATTAATATATAAATATTAATATAAATAAATAAATAAATATATATATATATATATGTGTATTTATATATATATTTATCTATAAATATTATTATTAATATATAAATAACATATATTAACATATAAATATTAATATAAATATATATATATATATACTTTGTAATTATTATGCAATTAATTAGATAAAATCACTTTAATTTAATTTATTTTTATTATGATTTATATTATTTATAGGGCGCAAATGAAATATCAAGCTGAGAAACGTCACAGCTGTTTTGAAACATTGTTACCGCAATCTCAAATAAACAACAGTCGCATATTTAAAAACGGATGCGCCTGGTCGAAAAATTGTAATAACTCTCGATTCAGAAAATGGTCACAGAATTTTGGTGCACATACATCTGTAAAACACACATTGATCGCGTATATTGTTAACAATTAATCATTTCGCGGAAATAAATCGGCATTGCTGTAGTATGCGTGGTTCTTTTTTCGCGCGTATATCTCCACAACTAATTATCGAAATATACCATCCCCGACATTACGCGTGTGAACATTCGTTATTATTGTCATCTTGAAAATTATCGGCATCGCGTTTCCATGACGTTTTAAACACGCCCGTTGTCTCTGAGTCCTATTCTCCGTAAGGGATACGCCCTTAGGGTTAAATTACAGAATATTGCTTACGACAGATTATCTCATAATGTCCTATGCTTTTTTCTCTTTGTTACCGCTTGTTTATCCCGTATTTCTGTATAACTAGAACTAATAATATTCGTTACACAATGACGATTCTTTTGGACCCGTAACAAGCAATCTAAAAAGGGAGGAAACGTGATACTTTACATACTTGTCTCCTCCGTGTTTTAATGAATTTTATCAAATCGCGCAAAGAGAGAGAGATGCAAAATATTTAGTATTTTAATTTCTTAGAGATTAATTTACAAAATCACAGATCGGTCGTAAAGTCGCTCAATTCTCGATCAACCCTCCTGAAAATTAAAATGAGCAGACATGAGGAAAGAAACGAATGGAGATCAACGCAAGAGTAATGAAAAGCTAAACCTTGGTATTTTTGAAGATTGAGAATTCACGATTGCGCGTGAGTACAAATTCCTACAAGCTCCTCTTTAATTTAGTTGCTCCTCTGCAGGATGTTGACGAGAACTGTAATCTACTTCGAAAGCAATTTTATTTATCAAGGGTACTCGACGTACGCAAATTCATTGATGACTCGGGAATTGATTATGGAAGCTTGTTCACTGACGGCTGAATCAAGCACTTCGGCGTTTAACGAAAAACGAAGATCCACGAGAAACATTATTGTCTGGAAAGTAAAATTCTACGCGATGTACATGCGAATCCTTTATTTTTCATTTAGTCGTCCGTTAGTCTACGTTAAATTCGTGTGCAGTGTGCGCAACTCTCTTTAAAAGCTATTAAATTCAATTGCTTACGTCCGCTTAAGACATAAATCCGCGAAACAAACGAGCATCTCCTAAAGAAGCGTAAGTCTCCTGTTAACAACAATATCGAACGTTGCGCCGCGAACAATTGAATATGTTCCATTAACAGTAACATATTTTATAATGTCTACAACGACATTATCTAGACATTTTAATAAAGTCGTCGAAACCGGACGTTCGGTCGCCTCGCGAAGAGAACGGAACGCCCATGTTTACATCTCCGGGACAATCCGTTCTGGAATCATCATCCGACATTATTATACACTCAATTTAGCAGTATCCCAGAGAATCGGCTTCCGATTCCGGGCCTTTGTCGGTTACTTCGAAAGGAGGACGATGCGCCGCCACGTGAATGACGAGAGGTCGCGTAATGATGCATAATGACAATGAACATGGATCCAAGAGTGACACGCAGACGGGAAGGTAGTCCCCCAGTGTGTTCGTGCTGTTCTCGACACGCCGTTCCAATTTTACCGCTGCGTCTATCTTTTTTGCTCTTTTTCGGTAGGAATTGCCTCTAGTCCGCTGACTCTATCTTTTTTGCTCTTTCTCGCCAGGAATCGTCTTTAGTCCGCCTCTCTACGGTCGTGGTTGTGTGGGCGCATGACAACGTCGTGGTAACGAAGATATCGATGCTCGTTTCACACGGTGACACGAAGTAGGGGAAGCCGCAAAGCAACTGGATATATACATATATACATATAGATATATGTATGTATATTTCTTTTTCTATCTTCCTGTTCTGTATGTCCTGCGACTGTGATCATCTCCGTACTTCGAATGGCACAGTTGGACGCTCCCATTCTGTAAAAATATTGCAATTTTCTGGCTGGCTAGATAACTGATGAAGCTCTGCTTAAAAGATTTCATAGAATTACATAAGTAAAATCTATGTAAATCATATTTTGGTAAAAAATAGTAGAGCTACATAGAAAGACAATGTGTATATTTAGATAGATATTTAATCGTTAAAAATATGTTTCTTTTTATAATATAAAACGTTTCTTTTACAATATAAAACGAAAAAAATAACTTTTTTATACTGAAATGTAAGAAACTGTAATTTTCGATAGAAATGATAAGTTTAAAGAAAATCATATAGTTTTATATGTTTCACATTATGTCATTAATTTACAAAAATTATTAGATGTATATGTTTCTTGAACTGTAGTTGAATAATTTATTTCACTGTCACTCTCGGTGTCTCAAAACAAAAAGAAGAGAAAAAATCAAAATTAAAAAATTATATTAATTATAATGCGAAATTTGTTGATCAGTTTATTTTTAATTTTACGGACTAATTTGTTAAAAAGAATGTAATGTCGCAAGTAATACCAAGAAAAGAGAATAGCTAATATTAAAACTTAAAACGCACATCATGTTCGTATACTTCTTACTTAAGTGAAATATTTGAAAGTCACAACATTAATGATTTCTTCGAACGCTTTAAATACGCTCATGGAATATCGACAGTGAACGAGAGAAGTTTCAATTTCGATTATCTATTAAAGCGGATAGTTAATTGTAGACAAACTGGCGTAATGTTATGAAAAAAAATACTATTGGTGACTTACCAATAAGTTTAGTATGGAGACGGCCACTGAAATTTGTAGCGTCTTGAAGTGTTTCAATTTTCATTGAGTTTACCGATGTCCTTCTCACCCCAAATTGTTAAAAAATTGATACTCTCTATCATTCCCATCGTAGGATAAATATTCATCGCTGAAATACTCTTCAGTGATATTAGAGAGAGTTTTTGTGCTGAAAAATATCAAAATTTGCAATTTAATTTCGTTATTACAAGCAAACGGATACAGATTAGGTTAGTAGACGTATAAAAGTTAGATTTTTTAAATTACCTTGTCACACAATAGATCGGATAGCTCTTGAACTTTCGCTAATCTTGTTTCTAATGTTTCCGTTGCTTTCGTCCATTTCTTCTTTTTGACTTTGCTTTTTCTTTTGTTATTATGTATTCCGATATAGTCCTCACGAATTTCTTAAACGGAAGCATGTGGAACATTGCACTGCAAGTCATCGATATTAAAGCAATTACAAACACGTTACTTGTCCAATAACAATATCAATTTATCATTAACGTAAAAAAATCGTTACATAAAAAAACCGTTATGTTATTATTATCACAACAGAAAATTGTATTCTCTGTTTAGCTTTATATATGTTTACTCTATTTTTATTGTATCACGAGTAGCATAAATGTACACTCATATTTCAAATGCGAGGAAATAACGAAATGCAAAAATGGAAAGAATGTACTTGAGAATTAAATTAAGGGACACACCTTGTCTTGGTTATTTCTTGAGAAGTACAACAGATAACGTTCGTGACGTGATGCAATTTGCTATTTAAGGTCTCACAACTGTCGCATTCTTCCGAAGTATTACTTTCACTTTTTATGTCATTCATTGCGACCTGATAAAAAAAAGTAGAACACATTTAAAACTATACGATGTATCGCTCTGCTTCGGCAATTAGTTATAAATCAGGAAACAAATTATTATTATGTAGATTTTATCGTGAGCCGACTCATTAAAGTTCGTTAAATCTAAAAACACGATTCTAAGTCAAGATTTGCGTACAATGTAAAGATTCATTTTAAACTCACGTTATTTTTAAGCAGATCGTAATCTCCTTTTTGTTTTTGATTGCGTCTGAGTGCTGGTTCTATGAAGTTTGCCTGTTCGATGTTGAAATATAGCAATATTTTGTTGTTCATATTTATTAAGTGATTTCGTTTATTTTCCTTTTGGTACGTAGCAATCACGTCTTCGATATCATTTTCGGATTGCATGAGTTTGTTCAACATTTCCTTATACAGCTCGAACTTCACCTCCGTTGCCTTAATCAATGCCTCATTATATAAATTTTCACTTTTCATTTTCCACAAATTATTATTTACCATAATCGATTTCAGATCTTTGTTGTTCATTTGGTCATCCTTAGAATGTTGTGCCTCCGCTTCATCATTTATTTTTTTTTTATCTTCCTTCTTCTGTTCATCACTCAACTCTTCTTTTTGTTGTTTTTTTTCCTCAACAGGATATTCCCTTTCTTCTGTGTTAGGATATTTCCTTTGTTCTGAATCAAGTGTGCTCGTATACTTGTCGGTCATGATGATTTTACATTCATTTTCATGCTTTTCCATCGATTTCTCGCATTCGTTTCGTACAGTTTGTACTTCGGTTCTGCGCTTGATCACGTTTTCACTTAAAGCAGTTATTTGGTCTTGAATGTATTTGTCTGACTTCTCAGTTAGTTTGGCATATTGGTTTTCTAGTATCGTCACCCGATCATTTCGTTCATTCAATATCACCTTAGGTGATATTGTGGATTCCTTCAAATGTTTAAAGAAAGTGTCCTCAAGGCTTACTAACTGTTCCTGTAGAATTGTTAACATCCGAATATTTTCAGTCGTCGAATTATTATAACACGAAACGAAGAGGAGGATTTGCACTTCATTTATGTAATTTTGAATACAAATTTCCAGTTTATTTAGGGTTGTTTGTAACTCTGTATCGTTAATTTTGTCTGTTAGGCAGGTGAGTAATTTTCTTATCGAAATTAAGTACGTGCTTTTTAAGTTTTGTATCCTGAGTCGATTTAACCAATATCTGACAGGAACTTTAACATTCACTATATTTTGCAACAAACAACATAAAAGATTATCCCACTCTTTCAGGTCATGTTTGTTCTTGTCCTTCAGAATTTTCTGCGTGGAATTTTCTGTATGATCTTTCATATTTTTCTCGATGTCTTTCAAGGTTTCTATTTCCAGCTCCAGCTCGAGAATTTGTCGAGTTATCGAGTCCAGATAAAATATAAAGTTGAAGTCATCGATGTCTCCGATAAGCTCGCAGTTTTCATCCATTTTTTCGTAGCAGAACAATTCTGATCTCAACGTATCAATGCGTTGATTCTTCTCCTTTAGCTGCATCAACCAGTTGGCATTGTCTTTATTATTCGATATGCTCCACAAAGATTTCTCGTATACTCTCAGTTTCTCCTTATAAAATTTTATATTTTTCTTCAATGTGGTAAAACTTGTTTTCTTCTTTTCATATATCTCAGCCGCAAACTTATGGTAGTATTCCAACCAGTCAGTATACAACATCGTGTCTCTTGTTATCTTTTTCACGTCATGTGTTTCAAGCTCTAATGTTTCTAATAAGTGTTTCATCGACTCATCTATATTATCTGCTGTTATAATATTGCTTATATATTCCTCCGGTGTAATGTGCTCCATTGCGGCAGACATTAAACGATTTGGCAGTTTGATTTTAAACTTGCGACCTCTCGACTTTGCGCGATACTTTGATGTATTCTCTCAGAATTCTCTTTGACGATTCTGTAGGTTTCCTGCCAATTTATATCACGCGGCCTCTCTTTGTCCCCAATATTTCAAGATTCGTTTTTGCCGGGATTAGCGTCCAGTATACGTGCCAAAGTGATATTGAGAAAGTATGAAACCAGCTGATTGGCCAAGTACACGTGGAATGGCGGTAACGAAAATAAACATAGAAGCGCCAGATAGCCAAAGACATGTGAGCGTATGTATGTACGTGTGTGTTTTTAGACATGTGTCAAGTTACGTAACGGTGCGTCTTCAAGTGTCTGCGAGACTAATCGCGGTAACGCAGTTATCCTGGTTTGTTCTGGATCGAAATTTGTCCGTTGAATTATATCTCCTTTCTCTCTCTCTCTCTCTCTCTCTCTCTCTCTCTCTCTCTCTCTCTCTCTCTGTGTGTTCCTCGTGCCTTTCTCTTTTTCCTCGTGTGTTCACCGTCTATTTATTCTACTTTTTTCTTTCTATTTTATTTTCTACTTTCCCTCGCTCACCCTTTCACACACTCTCACTCTCGCACTCACACGCTATTCTCGCTTGCCGTTTCCCTCTCTTGCCCTTTCTCTCGTGTTAAACTCATCTTTGTATTTATATTTACGTGTGTGCATACATATATACATCTACATACGTATATCTTCGCGGCCGTGTAAGTAATAATATGTATTTACAGTGAATGCGCGCGCGTGTATTAGTAGTATCCTTTGTGTGTATACATGTGTATAGGCGTATGTATACATATATATGTATGTATATGGCATGTGTGTGTGTGTGTGTATGCGTGTGCGCGCGTATACACATACACACGCATATACATACATACTTCGATTTCCCCGACAATAATAATAATTACCGTTATTGTTGCCGTAGTTGTCGTACTTTATCTCTCCCATCGCCGTTATTATTTATATATTTATACTTTATTCTCTTTATATTTATATCTCTGTATATTTATATTTATTTTCAATATTTATATCCTTCAATATATATATATAATATTAATAATAACAATTAATTATTATTAATATTATTAATTATTATGTGTATATATATACGTGTATGTATATATATATATATATATGTACGAAGTTATTGTTATTATTATTGTTATCTTCGCGCTATAATTATTATATATGTTAACAATGGTCGCAGCGTTACGTAAAATAATTATATGTCTTGACGTAGGTTTTGTCCATTGACGGATCGGTATCGATCCTTTGTTTAAGTCCATCGCTTTTAACATGCGAATTGTACTAAAACGAACAGAGAAGGCGTCCCCAACGAAAATCGACTTTAGAACAAGCTTTTGAGGAATCCGGCGGGTCCCGCCTGCTCGTCGTTCGAAGGCACAACGTTTTTTCGTCACATCGTTCGTTGTCAGTGTTGAAAAGTTGCGTAAGGATATGTATAGAAAATCAGCACGGCAATACATAGAGCATGCGTGAATATCGCGTATACGTGTATATCCCAGGGAGGCAGCGTGGAAAATTTCAGAAGACAAATAATTAGTAAATAGAACAAGAATACCCCAGATAGTACAGAAGTCTTGAGATTATCCTGGATGACTCTGAACGTCTTAGGGCTCATTCCCCCGGACATTCTAGATATATTCAGGATGATTCTGGGACATTTTGTACTGTCAGGGATGATAATCAAAGAGTAAGGGGTGATAACCAAAGTATTTGCATGATCCTTCATCTTGTTTTATACGATCTTACACAATGAAAAGGACGAATTCTTTCCGATAGAAGCGCTTTTCAATATATTCCTCTTCTGCAAGTTTGGTAAGAGACGCGCAAATACTTTCTTTATCCGTTGCATACTAAAGAATACTATGTATACAAGAAGCGTATAAAATTTGTTCTTATTAACGCGTGTGATACGAGAGTTGGTACTGTAAAATATACTGACCTCTTGCTGTGCAGTTGTAGCTTGTTTCAACTTGGCTTGTGCGGTTTTGAGTGCTCTGAAACGGAGAAATAACGAACATTAGTTTCATCCTTAGCACTGTCAGATAGCATTACTAGATCAATGAGCTATTGTTCTCTCGGGCAATGTCAGATCAGCAAGAGAACATCCCGCCGCGACGTCGTCGCATTCGAGGTGATACTCACTCCTGAAGATCTCTGATCTGTTTCTCCTTGGAGTTCTGCTCCTCCTGAGTCATCTGCACGAGTTTCAGCAACCTCTCGGTCTCGGCGGCGCTCCTGCCCGATTCTTCTTTCGCTTTCTCCAACTCCTTCTCGGCAACATCGAGCGCCCTTTGCATTTCTGCGAGCCTCTTGTCGGGCGCTCCGCCACTCTGCGCACGTATATTAGATCGTTAAATCAAATTGAAAGGGAAATATTTGCACGGAAAAATTCGTTGAAGAGACATTTCTCGAGAAGAAATAATTAAAAAATATATGTTAATATAATATTACTACAACTGAGATATAAATATATACTGAAATATATTATTGATATTATATGTTTAAAACATTTATAAATACATATAATCGTGCACGAAAAAAGAAATTAAATTAATTCATATATATACTTTTAAAAATATACAATTATTCCTAAATTATAACTTAGAAATATTGCAATATAAAATATTATACATTTAATATGATAAAATTTCAAATAAAGAATAAAACGATTCTAAAAAACAGATAAATAAAAAATACACAAATACAAAGTTTATTTAAATATTTATGCGCTGTTTATACAAAACTTTCTTTCTCTCTTTTTCTTTAAATAGTAAATATTTAACTTATTTAATAATTTAAATTAAAATGTTCGTCTGAAAATCCTGCGAATATTACAAAAAATACTGCATTATATCGTGAAAAATATTAGGGATTGTGATTTTGTTTTCAAATATTAAAATAATTGTGCAATGATATCTCAAATAAATATTCTGAATTAGATTTGTGTCTAGTTTTTAAGAAATATCATTTTGAAATTATAGTCTCAAATTCGAAATTGGTACTGTCTGAAATGAAGAAGCGCAATAATCACCTTTTGCAACTGTTGCTCCAACTGGTCCATTCGCGCTTTTCTCTTCTTCAGGTCTTGGTCGAGATTTTGAAGCGTCCTCTCCCTCTCCTCTATTGTCCTAGCTTTCTGTTCGACGGACTTCGCCCGATCGTCCGTCTGCCTTCTCTGTTCGTCCAGCTGTCGACGTTGCTCCTCCAGTTGTTTCCGCTCCTGTGTAGTATCGGCGCCAGCCTTGGCGGCTCCAGCTTGTAGTTTCTTGTTGGCTTCGTGCAAGTCCACCTGCATTTAGGAAGAAATCGCTGTAGCGTATACCCTGCTCTTTTCATCGCGCTCACGCATTTTGTGTCCTCCCCTTTCTTTTTTTTCCCTCTTTTTTTCTCTACTCCCTTTTCCCTTTTCTTTTTGTTCTGAATTAGACGAAAATCAACTGCGAGACAAAGATAGAAAGAGAAGCTGATGTGTGCCGTAAGAGCTATGAGATGACCATTCCAAAGATGCAAAACCGACGACCGTCTCTACTTGCGCTTTGGCATCGTGTGCTGTGCTAGACCTCGTTTGCGTGTGAGTCTCAATCTCCAAAGTGCAATTAGATTCGCAAGGACGCCCCTCAGTTCTCCTCTAGTTTCGCTACTAACAAACTACTCGATGTCTTTCAGACGTGAGACGCGTCTTGAGTTGTCGGGAAGGTGCTTAGCGTATGTCTCGCGACGCACATTTTTCCTCGGAGGAGCCGAGAGTTGCGCCTTGCCGGTTGGCTGGTCGACGTGACAAAATCATGAATGCATGAACACGTGAATTATAATAATAACGATAACGATAATAATAATAATAAAACGAATTGAGAACGTGACATCACACAGACACTCCTCCATATCTAATGATTACAGCGAGATGTATATACATACATAGAGAGACGTATCGTGATCAAAACGTGGCGAATATAAGACAACGTATTTATCTACAATGAGGTATATATATATATATATATAATAGTAATATATACATGAGCAAACGCGCGAGGTGTGCACCAATCAGAGAGAGGAGAATACCGTTCACAGATCTCTTTGATTCCTCGACACGCTAACGTGTCGCCGTAGTTTTGCGTAGAAAATGCGGGACAGTTGCACAAATTAAAAACAGAAACGGAAGTATCGTGCTCGGAACCGCGACGGTGAAGCGGTATTTCTTCGTCTCATCGATGCAGCGCATGCTTTCCAACATAAACGTATTCACGATTTTGCTTCTTGCTGCAATGATTAATGCGCGACATAAGCGCAACGGTAACACACAATAATATGAGTAAATATAGTAATAATAATCGCAGAAGAGCGAGCGCAAGAATCTCAACGCATTCGCTCCTCACGGCGCATTCTTTTTTGCCGCGCGCGCACTTGCGCTCGCTCTTCTCATCGTAACAATAATAATCACAATGCCGATGGGCAACCAAAAGTACAATGGCAGTAATGTGATGACGATAATAATAATAATATAATAATAATAATAATAACAACAATAAGAATATTATAATGTAAGCCAACAACAATAATGATAACGATAATAATAATAGCGACATTAAACCAGCATAAAGATTCTCCGTGAGGAGAGAAATGAACGGCAATAATAATAATAAAAGTAACAATAATTGTACACAATAACGGAGACAAAGTGATAATTATAATAATCATAACGATGAAAACTTCGAACATATTTCGATAGCAATGAGCGAATGGCGGTGCTAGGAGATATCGCCAGGCTCGGGACAGGACGAGGGCTTGGGTTCTCGTTGGATCAAGGATCGGTGATCCTTATGCCTGACTTGCGAAAGAACGTTGCGTGGTGCTGCGACATCGCTGCGCGCGTATACAAAGTACGTAAGACGAGAGAAAGAGAGATGTGCGCGCAGTGGGGTGCAGCGTGTCCGGGGGTTTGTTTTGGCAACATACAAGTCACGCATACTTTACATCGTTTGTCGTATTTTTGTTTTTCTCTTTTTTTTTTTTTGTTCTTTTTGGCGGCGTGTGTGAGAGTCTGTCTCCTCGCGCTGCGAAGAAGAAGAAGAGAAGAAGAAGGAGGAGATGGAGGAAGAAGAAGAAGAAAAGAACAAGAAGCGAGATTCGCGCAGACCTCCAACCGCCAGTTACTTTTTCATTTCCTTTTGACCAACGATGATCGACTCGATCGAATGTTCTATCTTTAACAGAGTGCGGCTAGAGAGTGCGCGGGACAGTGATGGTGGTGATGGTGGTGATGGTGATGGTGTGGGCGAGTGTGGAAGTGGACGTCAGCAGCGCGAGCGAGGCGCGGCGTGACGTGACGTCGTCGCTGACGACGCTGCTCCCGTTGCCGCCGTCGTCGCCGTCACCGCTGGCGGCTGCTAACCTGATTTTTCTCGAGTTCCTGGCACAGCATCTCGAGCTGCGCCTGGAACCGCTCGCGCTCCACGGTCGCCTGCTTAATCTCCTCGCGCGCACGTTCCAGGTCCTTTCTCAGCCTGCCGACCTCCTGACCGTTCTGCGTGGGCTGCTGCTGCTGCTGCTGCTGTATGGTAAGCTGCATCTGCTGGATCTGCTGCTGCTGGGCGTGCAGCTGCCGTTCGGTCGCCTGTATCCGCTTCTGCAGCTCGCCGGTCTCGCGCTCAGCCGTGTCGGCGCGTTGTCGTTCCGTCTCGCAGAGCTTCCGCCACTGCTCGAGCTGCGCTTCGGATGCGGTATCGGCGCCGCGCGACGCCAGCTGCTTCTGCAGCTCCTGCAGTCGCTTCTCCGCCTGCTCGGCGCGCTGCCGCTCCTTCTGCTGCGTTTGCTGCAGACTCTGCACCTGCTGGCTGAGCCGCTGCACCTCGCGCATCTGAGCGTCGAGCGCCTCCTTGGCGACGCGGTCGGGTGTCTGCGCGTGTGCCCGCTGCTGAAGCCTGCGGACCTCCTCGCGCTGACGCTCGAGCTCGGCCTCGTTCGCGCTCAGCTCCTGCTGGAAGTTCACCAGCATCTCCTGCGACTTCTCCAGCTGGATCACCAGCTGGTCGCGCTCAACCTGCAGCTGCTTCGCGTCCGCCTCCAGCTTCTCCTTCATCTTCTCGAGTTTCTCCGAGTGCTTCTCCCGGTTCTCCAAGATCGCTGCCATCTTGTCGCGCTCGCGCTGCGCCACCTGCAGCTCGTACTGCATCCTCGCGAGCTCCTCGCCGCCCGCGATCTGTTGCTGCTGCTGTTGCTGCTGCTGCTGCTGCTGCGTGCGGCGTAGCTCTTGGCGCAGCGCGTCGCGCTCCTCGCGCAGGATCTGCACATCCGCGGCGAGACGCTCGAGCTCCTTCTTCGTGGCGTCCGCGGCCTCCTGATACTTGGCGGTCTGCAGGTGCGCCTTCTCGAGCTCCTTCGCCAGCCTACCGGCCTCGAGTTCTACCTGATCGCGCGCCACGATCGCCTTGTCCAGGCTGGCGCGCAAACGCTCCACCTCGATGCTCGCGCTCTCTGACCTGGTCTTACCCTCGGTCTGCATCAGCCGCTCCAGCCGCACGATCTCGACGCGCAGCTTCTCGTTATCGGCCTCGAGGGCCTCCGCCCGCGTCTTCACCTTGTCGTGCCGGTCCCGGATCTTCTCCGCCTCGATTCTCGCGCGCTCGATCTCCGAGCGATTGCGCTCCTGCGCCGCGGTCGCCTTGCCGGTCTCCTCGCGCGCCCGCTCGAGCTGAAGCTGCGCCTCGTGCAGCTTCGCCTCGAGCTCGGCGTGGCTCGACTGCGTCCTCTTCAGCTCGGACTCGCGGCCGTCGAGCCGCTCGCGAAGTTTCTCCACCTCCTGCTGTAGCCTACTACCCTCGCTCTGCCACTTCTCCTGCTCGTACTGGTATTTACCTCGCACGCCCTCCGCACGCTCCAGATCGGCGCGCAGCCTCGAGGCGTCCTGCTCGGCCTTCCGCGCGCGCTCAAGCTCTGCCAGGGCCTTCTCCAGACGGTCGCGTAGCCGCTCCACCTCCAGCTTCGCCCACTCGTGCTCCTCCTTCTGCCGCTCCTGGCTCTCCTGATACTTGCCAAAGCGGGTCGCGTACCTCTCGACTTCCTCGCGCGAGCTCTCCGCCTCGGTGCGCAGCCTCTCCGCCTCCGCCTGTGCCTTCCTCACCTCGGCCTGCTGACGGTCGTGCTTCTCGTACATCTTCTCGATCTCCAGCTGCATCCTGGCGAGCTCCTCCTGCGTCTTCTCGGTCGCCGCCTGCGCCTTGTTCAGCTGCGAGTGCGCGCGCTCCAGCTCGAAGCTGATGCGCTCGTTGTCGGCTACCAGCTTCTCGCGCTCGTTCTGCAGACGGCGCAGCTCGATCTGCGACTTCTCGTAACGCTCACGCACCATCTCGAGGTCGACGCTAAGCCGGTCGATGCTCTCCTTAGATTTCTCCTCGTGTTCCTTGGTGCGGCCGAGCTGCAGCGCCGCGCGGTCGTACATCTCCTGGACGCGCGCTAGCTCCTCCTGGGCCTTCCGCGATTCTTCGCGCGACTTGGCTGCTAGCATCTGCTGCTTCTCTGCCTCCAGCTCGAGTCGGTCTTTGTCCGCTTCCATCACGTCGATGCGGTTTTGCAGACGGTACACCTCGCTTTGCGCCCTGTCACATTACCGATAGACATTTAGCAAGAGACCCGCAACTTTTCTTTCTATACCTATTTAAATATCTTACATCTGCAGATACTGTGTTGGTCACACGCGCTAGGATTGAGATTATTTAGAATATTTTATTGTCGAATGTGATTTGACATTTCCTACATCAAGCATCTTGAAATATTCTAACGGGAAAATGTCGAGTCACAATTATATAATAAAATAAATATAGAATAGCAGTTATTTCTGTAAATTTTATTCCAGAAATTGCGACTATACTAGCCTGTTATTTTACAGAAAAGCGATTCTTTTAAAAACATCAAAAAAAAAAAACTTTGATTTAAAAAATTATTTAAGAAATTGGTTATGATAACCACGAATTAACTCACATAGTTCTTTTTTAAGAGTTTTGCTGAATGATAAATATAATTAATTAGCATATCTGGTTTTAATAAAAGTCCCTAAATGTCATTGTGGCAGTCAATGTATTTGAGTCTTTCCGATGTAGGCGCGTCTGGTTGATATTACCTATCGTATTTTTCCAGCATCTTCTCGAATTCCTTGGTGGTGTTCTCCCGTTCCTCGTGGGCCTTGTTCATAGTATACTGAGCCTTCTCTAGTTTCTCCTTCAGGATTTGGATTTCAGTCAGAGCGTCATCCCGCTCGAGCTGTTTCGCCGCGATCCCGAGAAAACGAGAACACGTATAGCTATATATATATTTCACACATTTATATTCAATATTTTCTTTCTTTCAGAATAACTGTTCTTTTAGTATTAACCTTTTTTATAATTTATATAATATTTCTACGATATTATGGTATAGTTACAATTTTATCCTCGCTACTGAAGCTCACGTTGCAAATGCAAGCGTGGTCTAATTAATTTTGTCTAGATTAATTGAAGATCGATAGCGGAAAGGCAATAACACACATATGCACATACATATGCACATGTATCGCGGACGCTCTACCACGAGAAATGAAATCTCCTCACCGTCAATTTTTGATGAGTGTTGTGCGCTTTCTCCCATCTCTCCTTCACCAGCTCGAGTTCCGACAGCACGTTCTCCTTATCGCGTTGAAGCTTGCCTATCTGATTCTGCTGGAATTCCAGCCTCTCGTGCATCTTCTCCATTTCCTCCTGGAAGCTGTCCCGCTCCTTCTGCAGCCGTTGCATTATGACCTAGAGTGACAAGTCGAGTCATTAGCAGCAGTCAAATTGCATCTAGGTCTTAATATGATCAACTACACTAACCTGCGCTTTCTCGTACTTGTCTTGTAATCGATCGACCTCGAGCTGAATCGTTTCGCGTTCCTTCTGCATCCTCGTCGACTGTCCTAACGCCTTGTCGAGTTGGCTCTGCAGATTCTCGAAGTCGTAGTTCTGCTTCTCCCTCTCCATTTGCATCTGCAATGATTGATGCATCGTTAACTGCATGTTAAATGAATAATATACATGGTTTTGTGTATGTGTGTTTCTTGTAAGTTTAATTTTGCAAAGAAACCGATACTCTAGTTGCTCTCATGAATCAGTGTAAGAAGAAAAAAAATGAGGCAGATGGATGAAAGCTGAATTATGTTATTTTCAAAATAGGTGATTCGTATTAGAAGTGAAAGATATGTAATTGCGTTTTGAGTGGAAGAATTGCGTAATTTTTGTATTTCATGAAAGAAAGCTCTTGCAAAATTAGGTGTCAATAGAAAAATTTGGTACCTTTTCTCAAAGGTACTCACTCTACGAACTTCGGTCTGCGTCTTATCGAGCTTTTCCTGCAGCTTATCCACTTCGCTCTGCGTCTTATCCAATAGATTCTGCAATTTGTCCTGCTGAAGTTGCGCTTTGCCGAGGGTGGCCTGTGTGCGCTCGAGCTCCTCCTGCGACTTCTCGAGCTCGCCGATCGCCTTGTCCCTCTCAGAGTGGAGACGAGCCACGGAAGCCTGTGCTCGATCGTACTCTTCCCGCAGGCTCTCCTGTTCGGTTTGAGCATTCTCGAGTCTGGCTTTGAGCCTGTAAACTTCGCCTTGACTCTTCTCCACCTTGAATAAAAAGAAGAAAAGTTATTTTAATATATCTCATTGATCGCTTGACAAAATATGAAGCAGCTTAAAAACCCTGAAAGAGAGAAGGAATTTATACATATTATCGTAATATGGCATCCACTATTTTCTTAGTAGTTATAATAATCGATCGGGAAAAAGTTCTAGATGTAAATAATCAGCTTTTAAATGGTAATAAGATGCAATAATAAAAATTTTGAAAAAATTTTTTTGTAAAATATTATTTTCAACTTTTTAAATAGAGCCACATATTTTTTTTATTCATTTTGTAAAAAAAAAGAAAAATAAATTCAATAGTAATTAATATATAATAAATTAATATAATATAATAAATTCAACTTTATAATTTATTTTTACTAACATTTAGTAGTGAAAATACAGACAGAAGATACGATAATACAATGTAATGAATAATATTAGATGCTCACAGGACATGTTTGAAATGTAATTCATTTTCAGCAACACAAAGCTCCACCCTTTGTAATAGAGTTTTATATGTCGCATCCATCAGATATATTAATTTATAATTTTGTTATCTTTATTGCTATGCCATAGCAAAAAAAGCATAATAATAATAAAAGCACAATAAGCACAGTAATGAAGAATTTCAATAACGTATAACGTCAACAAGCATATAGAATTATAAATTAATATATCTGATTGATGCGACATACAAAACCGCACGAGAAAATGCTGTTAAATGAAAGAAGAAAAATATTATCAGTTTTCAGTTTAATGTCGAAATCACAGGACGCCATAAACATAAGCAGTTACTTAAACTATATTTAGATGTATGTAATTATATATAATTGTATGATTATATATAGCTACACACATTGAGGGGAAACTATGTAAAATATAAAAAAAATATTTATTTAGTGTGGGTACTATAATAATATATTATTCTAATGTGCATACTTTCACATTGAAATTTTTTTTGAAATGAGAAAATATACATTTCCCTAGAACTGCATCTTTTCATGAAAGTAATTGTTCATTATTTTTAAATAAAAAAATTTATATGTAAGTAAACATTATGTTGTGTAATAAATAAACTGGATTGTTATTTTCAAAATAAAAAAGTAATTTATATAGAAATGAAAGACATTATAATAGAAGATATACAATAGAAAATATATAAAAGAAGGTATATAAAATAGAATAAAGATACATAATATGAAACAAATTTTGTTTTTGTGTTTTTTGAAAGAAAGCTTTTGCGAAAATATTGGATTTTTCAAGTAAAATGAAACAATTATATTTTCATGTACTCATTATTTTATAAAACAACATATGCGAAAGATGACACGAGATCAAAACGATACATATATTGTTTCACAAAATTATGACAACATAAAAATACGATCGTTTCATTTTACCAGAAAAGTCTGAAATTACTTATTATACAACCTAATATGTCATTAGTACTCAGCGCGCGCGCACACAAACAAATATTTTTTTACTTTTTAGATATTTCTTTTCTCACAGTGTAGATACAAAATTCGCATATAATGATATATAAATCATTTTTCCTCTCGGGTCGCTCTGTTTCATCTATCACGGACTCGAATGGAAGCTTGACTGATGCGTACTTGCAGCATTACTTCTCCACCCCGACGTCTAATTACAGGTGGATGGGACGCACAAGATGAGGAGCGCAGCGCGACGTTGAGAAACGCGCGGGTAGCGAAAGTTAATGCGATTCGCCGCGCTACGACGATGTTCGCGTTACTATCGGGCCCACTCGTCGATTCCCTTTATTCCCCGTCGTTAACTCGCGTCTTCGCGCGCAAGAATCGCGCGGCAAACCCGGCGCAAATGCGAACTTAAGCACACCGTTTAGCTGTGTTCCTCGGTGTATATGGTAATGCGCGCGAGCAATTTTCCAGTCACTTAGGCGGCGGGATCGTTACTACCGTCGCCGGTTGTAGCGGTGACCGTGGAAGCGAAGGCCGTGTAGGACGAAGGGATGATTGGAAATTGGATCCTATTGCACCACCGGCAACCACGTAGATGGCACGTAGCGAGAAGAGGAACTGGACGATGAAGGAGAGATGCTGTGAAGAAGGAGGAGGAGGAGGAGGTGCAGTATGACGAGGAGGGAGGGGGGAAAGAGAGCGGCGGAAGAACGAGATCGAACTCAAGTTCCAGATAGTTGTCGAGCGCGCGTGTGAATCGATTGCGATTAAAAGCGATTGTTCGCGAGGACGCGTCTCCGAGCAATTCGAGCCGATCCTTGGAAAGTGCTCGTCGAAATGGAACTGCCGAGTCGCCCGAAACGGACCTCCGGTCGTCCATTAATAGACCACGAGTGGCGACGTGTATACGGGTCGTGTGCTCCGGCAAAGTAGTTCAGGTTACTTCTGCGCCGATCAATCGATAGTGCGCTAATTGACGTATAAATAGCGCTCCCACGAGGGATGCCGAAGAAAACGCGGGTATTTTGAGCCGTCGCGAGATCGAAATATTATTCTTTGGGCACGCGCTGCGCATCCCTTCGCCCTCGCGATTTAGGACGCCGGCTATTTCCATGGGCCTTTAAATAACGAGTTGCGATGCAATGGGTTCTTTCTTTTTTTTTTTTTTTGAGGAAACTCAAAAGACTTGTTGAGACGCGGTACAAGATATAGTCTTGTATGATGAAGGAGGCACATTTAGTAAAGTGTTGCCAGTCAAGGTTGGCGCCTTCCGTGAACCGAAAGCATCACGGAAACGCGTTGTTCGTTTCCTGAATCGCTGTTTGGATTTGTTCAACAATAATAGCGACTCACATATCTCTTGCAACTCTGCATCACCTTTTATATTAGGACTTTTTGTATAAGTAATCACAAGTAATCCAAGATTCACAAGTAACTCGATATTTGTCTCTGATGTGAGACTCTTTTTGTTTTTAAAATCTAAACTTGTATTCCTCTATTATCATCAGTTAACTTTGGTTCATTATTTATACAACTTTTATTCTTACTAGTTTCTATTTGAGCTTAATATTATATGTATGTTTTCTTAGCGTGTGTTATATTTGTGGGCAAGATATTCAACTTATTATATCATCGAATAAATAGAAAAATTTAGTCTATAGACTTTTAAGTGTGTTTCATTTTGAAATACTTGATTATTTATGAGTACTTTCAATGAACTTTATGGTGCGACAAAAAGGAAAGCGAAGAAAGAGATCCTCTCTTCAGTGTTGTTGATTTCCTGGATCATACTAGGTGCACCCATAAGTAATAAGATAATTATAAGATTCTTACTCTTATTAGAAGTTTTTACCTCTGAACTTTATAATATATAAATAATATTTTCTTAGTGTGCGCTATTTGTAAAATATTTAACTTATTGTATCTCATCGATTAAAAAATAAACTTCTGCTTACACGGAGAGGATTTTATAGCAAACATTACTATAGAATATCCTTTTGCTTCATATATGCCACTTACATTTTAGAAACTTAAATATGCTGTTAAAAAACTTGGCATATTCCTAGAAAAATTGGTTATATTTCTTAGCAAGATAAGCCTTCCTCACACTATTTCCTTGTACTACTCGAAACAATAAAATAAAAAAAAGAACAAATTTATGTAAAGCAAAACTATAACATTTTCTTCGTGTATAGATTTTGATATGCATCCCGAAATATTTTATTATTTATGGATACCTCCAATATATATTTGTCGCATATGTGCGACGAGGAAGAAAAAGACGCACCTTCTCCTGAAGGGACGCGGCCTCAGCGCGCGCCCTTTCGTTGTCTGCTTGTGTGACCCTCAGCTCGGCCTGGGCTCTCCTCAGGTCGGCAGCCGCTTTCTCAGCTCGCTCTTGGATTCGCTCCATCTCTTGGGACGAGTTTAGGGTGCTTCTTCCGTACGTAGACGACCTTTCGATGTCGTGTCTCAGCCTCTCGTTCTCCAGCTCCAGTCTGGTCAGACGCTGTTTCGCGGCCTCCCAATCGGCGCCGCTGCGCCCGACCTCGGACGCGGCCTTGTCCAGCTCGGCCTTGCTCTTGCCGAGCTCGGACTGCGAGCTCTCGAGCTTCGCCTCCAATCGGTCCTTCTCCGCCTGCGCTCGCTCCAAACGTGCGCCCAGTTTCTCAACCTGTCAATTGATAAATTGACAAATATTCGTGAGAATATGTCAGATAATAATATGCCGAAGTAAAAATAATAAAGGGGGAAGAATTTGAGCTCTTTAAGTCCATATTAGCCGCTTTCCCTCCTCCTCCCTCAATTATTGATTGCATATCTCGGCAAAGAGCTTTGTTCCATTTTTATTACGGAAAAGAAATGAAGTAAGAAAATATCGTGCCATCATCGTTTCATATATTGACCCCTTTCAGACGAATCTTGATATCAACATCATGCAGTAAAGAGTGCGGCTAAGTGCTTATAGGCTAATGTGGCCTACTTTATTCAGCAAAAAGTTTTAAATCCAGGTTGATCTTATCTTATAATTTTTGGCGCGTTGATTACGAATATGCAAAGTGGACCAACGTTCCAGAGACGTTACATAGAAATTTTTTTGCATTCATTTCACCCTTACGTAAAAAAACTATAAGAAAAAACTGCTGAGAACAATATAGGAAAACTATTGAAACACTATTGAAAATATTGGAATACTACTGTGTATTTATTACAACACTATTGGAAAACCATAGAAAATTTATTCGTTAATTTTATAAATTTTATAAAGTTTTAGTATAAGTTTTCAATAGTTGAAACAGTAGTCGTTAATCGACGAAAATACTACTGTTCTCAGCAGTTTCCTTATAATATTTCTTCGTAAGGGCATGCTTGACTTTAATAGGCCCCATTTTATTTCACCCCATGCTCGGCTCTTACAGGCCTTATTTTTTAAATCATAGAGCCTCTTTCAACATCCTTTTTTAGAAAAAAAAAGTTTCGCTTATTCTGCCGTGGACTCACCTCGGACTCTAAGGCGTGTATCTTCATTTTGTACTCGGCGAGCTCCCGCTCGTGCAATTCCCTCTCCTCCTGCTTCTCCTGCTCGGCTCGGTCCCGTTGCTCGCGTAATTGTGCCATTTGCTTCTCTTTATCCCCGATCGCCTCCTCGAGGCTGCTAAGTGCACCCTCGCTGCTGCAGTGATGCGCCTGCATCGCCGTCAGCCTGGCCCTGGCCATGTCGACCTGATTGTCCTTCTCCTTCAGCAGATCCTCCAGATTCTCGATCTGAAGTCAACAGCGGCCTCGGCCGTAAGAGCAGAGAGCGCGGGGATCGCTGGTGCTTTCGTAAGGTCGTTTCGTTAGTACAAACGGCAATGCTAATCCGGTCGCGTCCGTAAAAGCGATACCGTCGCGGGCCGGAGTCGAGAGGCTTTAATCTCTCTTCTGGTCCCGTAATTCCCCGAAGTCTCGAAGTTCTAGAAACCCGCCTCGAAAATCGCTTTAATTACAGCGAGGATCAATCTCCGACGTCCGCGGAAAACGTTGTGCCCCGCGCGGGCCGCGCTAATTATAGCGTGTCTATATTATTCGCGACGCGCGCGCGCGCGTCGCTTAATTAAGCGTTAAATTTTTACATAACACGCGTGTATTTATACGACACCCCGCCCCCCTCGTTCCCTTCCGCTCCGACCAGCCGCGGAAGATGAATTAGCGAGGTGAGATTAGCGAAGGATCACGCGCGATAACTACATTTAGGAAATGAGACTCGGAACGATTTTCACGCGAATCGTAAATCTCGCGCGGCTCTGCCTGGTTAGTCCTCTCCCCCCCCCCCCCCCCCCCC
>NW_022639513.1:328270-394948 GCF_010583005.1 Odontomachus brunneus | reverse complement strand
GTCGTCGCTAATGAAGCCTCGCGGAAGATAACAATGCGGGATGTTAATTAACGTAAATTCACGTAATCACACACCTACCTGCCAACGCACTGCCTTCGGTCTTCCTCTACTCACACGATCGTACCCGGACATCATCGCCGTCACGGCCGGCACGCTAACGCAAAAGAATGAAATGCGCGGCCGTGCGACACGAACGGTAGATATTACGTAAATATATACCCCAGGTCCGAGTTAGGACATCGTCCGCCACTTGTAGGGAGGAAATGAATGAGTGAGTGAGCGAGTGAGTGAGAAGCGTGCCTCGTCATTTCAGTATTTAGAGCTTCCCTCTCACTCCCACGCCACCCCTAACGATGGCGGACAGGACGCAGATCTATCAGGAATCATCATCATGCTTTGTCCTAACTCTGAGTCAGAAGAACGTCTCTCGCTCCTTGTCCACAGTCTTGCTTTAATCTTTAAGCCGTAATAAATTGATCAACCACAGTCGATTATTTTAAAAATAATCAACTATGTTTGGTCAATTTTTTACGGCTTAAGAATTAAAGCAAGGTTGTGGACAAGAGATAACAGATTCCATCGGCAGCGTGATACAAAATGACGAAGCGCAAATACATCGTACGTCCAATAGCGACGCAGGTTTCGACGCTAATCGAACTGAACGGAACACAAGTGGATTACAAATTAAATTGCACGCAAATACAACGTGATCAAGCGTGATGGTACGGTGTAAATTAAACGATAACGCTGAAAATAAATCATTCTCTCGCTCCGCTCGCCGTCGTACGCTGAACGTTCGATCGAAGAGCCGAAGGTTGGCACGAAGTGCCACGTGTGTATTACACATTTGACAGCGATTAACAAACATTAACAATGTTCTGTCGTATCTAACGCTGAGCTACGAGCTAAAAGAGGAGTGGCCGATAAAGTGACGGCAAATCATCGATAATCTAGTCAAGCAAGGGAGACCGGGACGAGATGACACTCTTTGAGCATTTCAAAGTCACAGCTGTTTAAATAGCTAATTGTTGATTGTACAAGTATTGTAGAACCCTTTCTCTATGTTTCTATATCAGCAACAGCTTTGTAAACTGTAGACATAATGAAAATAGACCTCACAGAGAAAAAGATTTTGTTTTTATTTATTAGGACGAAGTACAGTTGTAATGAACGAACGAACGAACGCCTCGTGCCTGGTGGAAAGGGTGCTTCTCATTCTTACAACTAAATTTTGATCATAAGAACCAGAAATTCTATATCCTTCAACCAAAATGCATTAATTCGTTTAGTAAACCAAACTTTACGTTAATATAACATCTAAGTATACAGCCATAAATGTGGTTATCACAGCTCGTCTATTGTATGGGGCGTGATTATTTATGAATCTTCTTAGATTAATAACTCAGAATTTTACATGGTTGTTCGCAAAATGGTAGAGGAATTTTTTGTTCTATTTGACCTAATCTACGACTCCATGAATTACCGGACACCTTGTATAATAATCGAAACACGAACATCCTGCAGTGGTACCATCTAGTACCGGGTCAAGTCGCTTAGTAGGATAAGAAGGTCACATAAAAATATATATTTTTGCATCTTGAAAAATACTTTATATATTTAGTTTAGAACTATTTTGTAATATAAGTATAAACTTTACTATTACTGTTTTGCTGCAGAAGAAAGAAATATTTCCGACAGTCAGAATATAGCAATTTTCACTTTTTATTTACAGTAAGTTTATTTACATTTAGCATAAGGTTAACTTTATCTCGTTTATCCACATGCTCGATTTTAGTCGTTTCATGAGTGAAAATTATTTTTATTTTTCAAAATAGCGTATCATACATTTGCAGGAAACTTCATTCTGTCTAATATATAACACGTCAGTTAATTTTATTCACACTCACGACGGGGAATATTAACACAAGATGTCGAGACGCTCGAAAATGTACTTGGCACTTCTTAAATCAGTTTTTTATATTTTTCAACTGCAACATTATTTCCGATTTTAATGAAACTCCGGGAGGAGTGCTCATGTTCCCAAGAGGGATATTTTGCGATTTCGTTTCCACTGTTCCTCTCGCGATAAGTACTTAAACAAAACACATAATAACTCCATCATAACTCTTGGGTCAACTAGACCCGGTCTCCCGTGTGGAGGTGAGTGACGACGGGAAGACGAAGATAGGAAGATAAGGAAGGAGGAGGGGGCTAGAAACCAAGCGCAGAATCGTGACGACGACAACATAATCGCGCGTAACAAACTAAGATAAGCAGAACGCAACATAATCTTACGGAAAGGACGCCTTATCACCTACGAGACGCACAACTACGTAACGCAACGGGGATGTGAGCGCGGCGTGACGGAAAGCGCTGCCGAAGGGGTGTGTGCGGGATGCAACGCAGCGGGATCCTCGCCGACTGCATTTGCGCCCGTGTGTGAACACCGACTGTACGAGGCTCCGTGTCATATACGACTGATAAACGTAAAAACGCCGCAAGGAAACGTCACACAAAGGTCCTCGAGTGTGTGCGCGCGCGCGCGTGTACTCCACATCTGTGTCACGGCCGTGCCGATCGACGACGGCCGCCGAATCTTCGACACTCATGCGCATTCCCTCTCGCCCGTTGCAACACGGGAATGATGCACCAAGTCGGGGGCGCGGGCGCTTCGTTCACTTTCAGTCGAGCCTGGACAATTAGCGGCCGGCACTTTGCGTGAGTACGCGCGCGCTCCTAATCCGAGGATCTCGCTTTTGTCGCGTCGAACAACCAGGAGAGACCTTTGACGCTCATGGGACTGATGAAGCGGTAATCAAAGGCAAAGACTCGCTGAAAGCGAGCTCTGCGAAAGGATGACTGTTGGTATTTCTTTAGCAGCGTTTTTTCTCATGAGGGGCTCAAATACGTGGTGTATTTTCGGTATTTCATTGAAAATTACATTGGGGAACTGTAGATCTCGACGTGGAGGAGAGAATTGCGGGCGGGGAAAGAAGAGGAAGTGAATCGTACATTTAGAGAGAAAATATCTAATAGATAAGAAATATTTATTCGCAGTGAGTACTAATAACATATTTACTTATGCTCGTATAAATATTTTTTTCAAATGAGAAAATATACATTTCCAAGACAAAAAGGAATATATATATAATAATATAATAATGTAGTCAAAATATTTAAATTGACACACGAGTATGTTAAAAACTTCGTACCAAAATTTCTAGATCTATTTCAACACAAAATAAAAAGTGTTCTTTATCATATTTTTCGATTTTTCATGAAATTGATATTCCATTCTATTGAAATAAACTGTACAATGATGATGGTACATGAGTAAATAATATTTTATCCGAAAAAAAGAATTTAGTTTTATATAGCAAGTAAACATATAATATTAGTACCTACCTGAAAAATATTGGTTATTTTTCAGAGATTTGTTCTCTCAGTGCGTTTTAATTTTGCGTCAGGAGAGGGGAGGGGAGGGAGGTGGCGAATCAGACCAGCACTTCGTGAAGAATTTCATCATCGCGGGACGTCTCGTCGGAAACCCCGTCGTCCTTCCGCGACGGAACGTACGCGAGGATCACTCGTCTCGGAATCTCGGTAGCGAGGACACGACGGCGATCGATACCGATAGCGCGTCGTCGCCGAGACGTTTCGCAGTGTCGGCACGTACATCGTCCGTAGCGGGATCAGCCCACGGAATTTCCTCAAAGAGCCGATCGCAATTCACACGAGGCCGATTGATTGAAGTCGCTGCTCGTACTCATGCGCATTCCGCGTTTCCGCGGTGTGTACGCGTGGGAGGGTTGGCTGCGTGGGGATGAGAAAGAGAGAGACTGAGGGGAGTGAGGGGGGAGATAGAGAGAGGGAGAGGGAGATAGAATAGCGTACTCCCGCTAATTCATTAATTCCATCGGAGCAATCCGCCTCGCGCTCGCAGTAAATATTGTCCTAAGCGCTAACTGCCGTCGCGTGATAAGAGAACGAATTTCGCCGGACTCGTCCGCCCCCGCGTTCGTTCGCAACCCTCTATTCAGCCGAGGTAGAGCCGAACGGGTCCCAGCGAGAGCGCGCGATAAGGAAATTCATTTCGCCGAAGTTGTCTTACTTCGCGCCGGCAATCTTCTCGCATAATGCTCCCCTGTGTGTTTCTAGTTATGAATCGCAATGAGGCGACTGCTCGCGTCTCGTTCGTGCCCGCCAGTCGCCCTCGCGACTTGGGGGCTGATGAATACGAAAGCGTCGGGGCGAAGAGTCCGCGCGAGAACAGCCCACGAGGCGATACGTGGATAGGTGGAAGTCGAACGAGGATCGCCCTCGAGAACGACCCCGAGCTTGAGCGGCGTATGAGCGGGGGAAGGACTCACCTTGCGCTGCAGAACATTGATCTTGCGATCTTTGATGTCCATGTGATCCTTGATCTCGGTCAGCTCGGTGTTCATGCGATTGCGCTCCTGTTGCGCCTGCATCGCCGCCTGCGTCTTCTTCTCGATCATCCGGTTCTTCTCCTCGAGCCGCTGCCGCATCTCCTCGACCTGCGGCACATTTTCGACGCGTTGGTACAGTGAAAGAGGGACCAAACGCGGGGGTACGGCCGAGGTGGTGGTGAGTCCTCAGGCGAGTCCAATCCGGAATATTCAGCGCGCAATACGTACTACGCACGTACACGCGACGCGACGCCGAGGACGATGAGGGGAGGAGAGGAGAGGAGAGGAGAGGAGAGAAGAGAGAAGCTCGACCCAGTTTTCCGCGACGGCTTGGCCTTCCTTTCCCCGTTGGTGGCCTCTCCCGAACACGCGACTCGTCGCAGCCGTAGCTGTGGACTCCTCGATTAGCCGGACCGATTTGTCTAACAGACAATCGGGATCACGTGCAGCCGATTACTTAACCCTTCCGGAAGTCCTCCTTCCGAAGGTCTTCCTCGTGAGTTCAGGAAGTTCTTTCTCTCTTCTTCCTTCCCGGAGGTTCTTCCTTTGAAAGATTGATCTGAAGAGGGGTTTCTCGATGCGTCGGGGGTACGATATTTCGAGCGGCCGAACGTTTCGAGGCGGAATCTTAGATGGAAGCGCAGCCGAACGTTTTTAACATTTCATCGTCGAACTTTTTGTTATTCTCAAGCAGGAAACGATTGCTTCACGTAGTCATTATTCACCCGACCGTTCCAGCGTTCAGGGGATGACATGCTTGAACATTTTATCGACCAAATACTGACTTCTCCCTGCATAGTTTATGTCGCGCTCACTGCACAGAATGATAAATGCTCTTAAATAATAAAAGTATATGCAAATGTGAATTGCAACATTGCTCAATATACAGCTCGTCATCCACATTGACATCCTCTCAAAGTTTCTGATGACTCACCGTCCTGTCTGATGATATCAGAAGCGAAAAAAGCATGTCTAAAATTCTAGCGAAATACGTTGAAATAAAAGGTCGTGTTCATGAAGTGACACTTGTGATCGATCAAACATATTTGTAAAATGTTCCAAAAATTTCCTCTTTGCACTAACAATCAATAAATTACCGTAGAATTAAAGTGATACACGATCTTCTATTTTAAGTTACTCTCTCTCATGATTTTATTACGTTAATTGTACGATTATTTATTGATTATTAGAGTGAAAGGAAAGTTTCCAAAATATTTTAGAAATATGCTCAATCGACCACAAGTATCCTTTTATAGATACATCTTTTTAGCTCAATATATTAATAAATAGTCGTAAAATTAACACGACATACGACCTTCTTTTATAATTTATCTTGTCTCAAAATTTTATCGCCTTAACTTTACGGCTATTTATTAATTGTTAGAGTAAAAGGAAAGTTTCCGGAATATTTTACAAACATGCTCAATCGAGATCATAAGTGTCACTTTATTTTAACATATTCCACAAGAATTTGAGGTAAATGATTTTTTCGCTGTTGACATTGTTAACCTTTAGACGCTTGCTTTTTTTACTTTACTTTAGGTGCTTGGTCTACTACTGTAAATGTATGTTTTTGGAAATATATATAACAATAAACTATATATATTACAAAAACAATGTATATTTGACTAGTGATATATAGCTATCAAATTACATCTGTAAACCATACTAAAATAAATCTTCTAGATAAACCGTCTAGATAAATCTTTTTTTTAATATTTTATATATTGATAGCTACTGTAATAATAACTACTTTAAATTTATACTAGGAAAATTCTCTTGACATGTACAGATCGTCGTGAGATATACTATATACTGTACTGAATTAATCATTAAGTTTATATCACATAATAATATAAATTTTTAGTTATGTTGATGCAGCGACAAATTTACTAAAGGTTACGTTAAAATTTTCCTAATACATTTTATATAATATATTATATATTTAGAGTAAATTTTAATAATTTATTTCTGTAATTCTGTTTCTATGTAATAAATATAAGTGTAATATGAATCGCTCGTAAAGAATGCAACATTTACAAATCGACTCAGATATACAATTGTGAGTAAATATTGTAGCAAATTTATTGTAGTCAATTTGTAAAAGTTGCATTCTTTATGAATGGTTCGTATGGTACGTAAATTTATTGTATAGAATAATAAAATAGAAATACAAAAGAAGTATGAAAAAAATTATCAAAATTTGCATAAAATAATATATGCAAAATGTAATATAAAAATCTGAGAGTATATTTTCTTGCTGCATCGATATAACATAGAATTCACATTTGCATTGTATAATGCAAATTCAATAATTAATACAATACAGTATATTTGATCTATAAATGTAATTACAATGATTGTAAAGTTCCCATCATCAGTTGTCTCACGTCACGAAAGTCTAGTTGAATGAGTAAAGGGTTAATTAAGATGGCCGCGACGAAGAAACAGAAACCTGAAGACCATCGTTTCGTTTGTCGCGAATTCGAAGCATCTCGCGAGATAACGTTTCGCGCAGAATCATCGCGCGGCAAAAGTTTAATTAGCCGACTGAAAAAAAGAGAAAGATTCGCGCTTGGACAAAACTCGCATTGAGGATTCCCCTCGCACCGATGGTCGTTTCAGAATTCATGGGATTTGCGTGAGTTGGGTCAACGTTTCCGGTGACCTCATTCAAATTCGATTTCGCAGCTGCGTCCTAGTTTCGCGCCTGACGTTAGACTTCGGCAGCAATTTTTCAGCTCGCGCGGTGCCCGCGGGCTTCCGACTTTTATGGACTCCTCGATTCTAAAAAGGCTCGTAAAAATTGAACAAAGAGAGACGACTTCTTAATTCAGCGCGATAATCCTCCACGCGAGCTTTCACGATAGCAGTACCGAGTTAGTTGCGGAATCTCGTCAGTTCCATGCGGTGGCGGACGCATCCGGCGAACATTCGAATTTGGGCGATGCGGTTAGAAATTCGGTATCGATTCCGGGGCTCAGCCGCGTTCTAGTTTTCGCTCAGTGTGCGCGGAGAGCAACAAAACCGACAGTAAACTTGTTTACCGAGAACATATTTGGCGAATTCTTCCCGTTGTAAATTTTCCGTGAGAGCAGAACGATGCGCCTTTCGCGCGCGCGAAAGAGAAATGATTAACGGGACAATAGCAAACTTACTTTTCAACTTGAACACAAGAAAAATGGAACGTCTCGATCAAATTGTCAAGAGTTACGATATGCGCGGAAAAATACAAGTATATCTCTGTCCACTGATTTTGCAAAAATTGCTCGGATAGAAATTTCAAAAATTGGAACATTATTTCCCAAATGCGTCCTTCGGATTTAGTTGATAAACTAGAAATAACCCACAAATTAACAGGTCACTTAATCCATTTGCATCATTAGAAGATTTGAAAAAAAAATTTTGGAAAAAATAAAAGTATTTAAAAATTATAAGACTTGGAAAACATATCACTTTTTTTCTTTAAATTGACTCGAATGTAATAAAAAGACAAATCAAAAATACGTTTGCAATCCAATTTCACTAAGGAAATAAAATAGAATGTGTTAAAATTAGCATAAAAAATTTGAAATATAATTTCATTCACAAATAATGTTTGCATTGTGTGATTCTTCAAATTTTTTATCATTTAGTTCATTTTTTTGTAAATTAATATTAAAGTTCTAGATTCTATTATATACTGTTATATGATATAACATGACTATAATATTATATAGTTGTAAATAATAGTATAGAATTGCAAGTGGAGTGAATATACATTGAGTAAATTGCAAATATACGGAGTGAAAGTTTTTAATTAAAATCCTAATTTTAGTTTACAAGAAATTGAAAATAGCACTTCCAGCTGAAGGAATACATGTAAAAAGTGCCAACTTTAGTTTTACATATCTTAATCTTGGTCAATTTTTTTCTAATTTCATGAAGAAGTAGATAATATTCCACTTTATATGTAGTGAAAATTTAAATGAATTCCTAACAAATTAATTTTATTTAACAGTCTTTTTAAGTAAGAAATTGCGACTTAAAAAATCCCTTGTGCCTCAATATCGCAAATTTACAGGAAACGAGGGGCATGTCCGCTTTTTACACGAACAGGAGTTGATAAGTGAATTGATCTATCCTCGATATTCTCGATTAATTTTTTCTCACGAGGACTCACTCTTCATCTGGCGACATACCTCCCAGCGAGGGGGGACGTATAATTCTATTTTCATAATGGATCGGGTAAAGCTGAAAGGTTCACACTCACGTCGGCCTGCAGCATGTTGTAATGCTCCTCCTTGGCGCAGAGGGATTCCTTGAGCACGGCGATGTGCCTCTGGTAATCCTGGTGCTGCTCTTCGAGCGTCTTCATCTTCGCCGACATCGCCAGCAGCTCCTGGTCCCTTCGCTGTACCTCCGTCCGGAGCTCGTCCAGCTGCGAAAAGATTCGTCGTCCAGGAGAGGATCAGTCCCTGCGCCCCGTCCGTCTTGGCGACGACGACGACGAAGACAACAGACGGCATAACGACGACGGCGACGAGCGACGGAAGCGTCGGGACTGCCGACTCTCCCCGTCATGACCGAGTACGACGACGGCGATAACAGTGACCCGTCCTTCCGGCGAGGACTTGGCGGCAAAAACGCGCGCAAAAATAAACAAAAGAAGACACAAACTCTGCTCTCACACGAAGCGGCCGTGGCGGTGGGCTCGTTAGAATTTGAAACTCGCGAGCAGTGATGGCAGTGAAAAGCGTTCGTCGACAGCTTCGATTTGTATGATTTAACGATCCGTTACTAATATAAAATCTCAGTTGAAAATCATATTATGCGAGATTGTGTTGTCACGATAATCGGATTAGGGACTTCTCAGTTTTTCATAATTCTGCATTTTTCTGCATTTTCTTCATACTGTATTCTTTTGGCACATCCCGGAAGAATTTTCCGATCCACTCTAATTTGATATAGCAATAGAATTTCAATTGCTGCGAATATGACAACGCGATAATCTCGTCGGACGGAATATCAGATAATATTTGTGTGACCTGTTCGATTCTAACGTCTATTTCCACACGTTGTGGATTCTAAGGTCTATTTCTGGATCGGCAATTTCGATTTTTAGGGAGGAATTTACCGCGCTTGCATCGTCGAGCGCGCATCTTAAATGATTCCTGATCCAAATTGCGCGCGAAATTGGTTTCCGTACGAACAGCCTTGCGGGATATAATCAGGGGAGTTACTTAATTGCCGTTGGACTTTGACACGAGCCTCTCTTGAGGAGGAGATCGGGATTACTTTAATTAAAATAACGTCGCGACGCGCGCGCCGCGAGGGAGGTTTCTATCCTGTAAAAAAGTTTCCACCCTCTCGTCGAGGATTAAATATTAAATCGCATTGTCGTGCCGCTTCGATCCCACCGCTATTTTTAACTCGTCTATGCGCCTTTCTTGATCTTACTTGATCGGATTAACGGAGAAGGCTGACGTTCTCGAGCTATTACGATCGTGTCCTAATTACAAAGACAAACAAGAAGCCTACGTGTGTGTCGCTGCGAGCCAGTCTTGGCGAAATCTGAATTTACTTTTTTACGAACTGCGTTTAACCGCAAAAATCCCCTTGATTGATGAACGCATCCTTCAGATGCACGATGCGTCGACTTTACTCGCGCGTTAATTGCGGTTAACTAACTTCTCTCTTTCTATCTACAACAGCTAGAGCTACATCTAAACGTGGATGGGGTGAGCTAGTTAACCGACAGCCGACCGCGATCGCCTCAGTTTCGACCGGCGCGCATTTCTTACGCGTCACACACGAGAACTTCCGTGATATATGTCGAGAGATTGAAGAAGAAAAAAAAGTGTAAGAAAAATCGTCGTCTCTCGTACTCGGACAGGACTCGTACAAATGCATGCAGCGTAATCGAGGCCAACGATACAAAATCACATAGAGTGTGTCTTTCGAAAAAAAATGTAATATATATACGTAAATATATATATATACATATATATATATTTATATATAAATTCTTTAAGTGTATATTACGAGAGAAAGATCAATAAGGATATATGTATATGTTTATATATAAATATATATATATATATATATATAAATATACAAGAGTGTTCATAGCGAAGTGTGGTGGAGATATTTGGCACAGAGAGAGGGGAAAAATTAATCTTTTAGGGGAAGAGAGATATATATTTTCGGGAGTCTGTCATGTATGTGTCTCACTTATTTTCGTGTACGTACCTACGCTCGTCTCATCTACTCTGGTGTCGGCAGGCCGCGTGAAGGAGCTCGTCGCGACATATCGCTGCTCTCGCGATATCTCGCGACGACCTCGAAGCAGAGTCGTATACGTAATACAGCTACTACTCACTAAACGCTACGAAGTAAACGCAATGCGAGCGAGGTCGTGAGCGCGCGAGGTCCTCTCTGAAAATCGGATAGGAAGTGGGAACTCTAAAACCGAGGCTTGGGACAACTAGCCCCAAGAACGGCTACGCACCGTTTATAATAAATACTCGAGCGTTGAATTTAAGAAAAGGTAATTTCTTACACGCGAAAAAAAAGGCTCGATTTATTCAGCAAATCTATACTTTAATTACAAGATCATAAATGTTGTAAATAAGCAGATTTGTTAGTGCAGCAAAGAAATTATGTGTGGGAGCAATTGTCAATTCTGTTCACAGAACAAAACTGTATTGTTGTTATATTAGTTACTGCAACAAATCATTTCGTATTTCGAGCTAATTGAAGTTTGAGAAACCCTGGTAGAAATGTGTGCAGTTTGCGTAGACACCTGCTTAGTTATTTATTTATTGCTTAATATTAATGCATTCTTGTTAATTGCAAAAATAGTACGTAGAAACTGAACAAGAAATTGAAAGAGTTTTATTAAATGGTTGAAGTAGTTTACAATATGTGAACCGATTTTTTCCAAGATATAGCATCAATAATATTGATTCAGTTTTATAATATGTACGTATTATAATATTATATATCTATTATAATTGTGAATAAATTTAAAACATGTTTTTTTATATTGTTAAAGAAAAAACTTAAATTTGCGAGAACAATGAGTAAACGCGTGTAAAAAATATATAGTAAAAAAAAGAAATTAAAGAAAAGTTAACACAACTGTCTAGTATAACGGTTCGAAAACTGCATTAAATTTCTACTTGGAAACAAATTTACATTCATTTTCTGGCTTTTCTAGATAAATAATGCATTTATTTGATATTTAATTGCATACGTCAAGCTACATTTTCGATTGGTTGAGTTAGAGAATCGTCTTCACTGCACTAGCAGATCTGTCGTGTTGTGACACATACATTTAACTTTATTAGATACAACCAGAAAACTAAATCTTATGTGGCTCTGTGTCTTAGTTACTGTAGCATAATAAACTGACCATCCAAATATAAAGAAGAAGGTCCAAATATGGGTCATGGTCCAAATACGAGCTATTAGTGTTTTGACACTATATGGTGTTACGTTCTACTGAAAGCATTTTCAGTATCCGAGTCATACTAAAAAGCATTTGAATCATTTTCTTTAAGGCGTAGCACGTAACAAAACTTGATTACACGATTGTTTTCGAGTCAATTTAGAAGTTATACAAGATTCTCGATTTTTTGACATTTGCAAAGGTATGTATATTTTATTTTTTATTCAGAAATATACTTATATAATCGATATAATTGCTTATGAACTATAAGCAGTATAAGGATGAATGTATCGAAGAGCATAATTAGTTTAATTGAAAGTATACATTGTGTTCGCTAATATAATCTCATGTCATCCACGATGTAATGTTTCGAATATGGATCAATATAGATGGTTCTAATATCGACTAGTAAATAATAATGACAATAGCCTAGTTTTTTTTGCTATTTGGAAAGAGAAAACTTGAAGGAAATTTTGAAGAAAAATTTTGAAGAAATAATAATGCAAGTTTTTTGTTTTGTGACAAATTTCTTTAATGTTACAAAGGAAAAATTGTGGATATAGTGCTTTTAATGTGCTTTCTGTGGGCACATTATGATTATATATGGGATTTTTGTCAATAGATATTATGAAAAATAAAATAAAATGTCTTTCTTTAAATTAAATCCTATGCTACTTTGAAATTACAAAGATAGCCCGTGTTTGAATCTCTTTTTCAGACAATGTAAATTTCTTTCTTCTGAGAAAAGTGTAAATAATTAAAAATCTAATCATTTTAAGAACGTCCCTTTACTATTATTAAAGTAAACACTTTAATAATACTTGCTCGATAGCACATATATTTACTTACAATAAGTTCAGGCATTTTAAGATAAACCAAAATAATTGGTAGAGTATATTTGGACCTTTTCCTTTACGGTTATAGATTTGCTGGACTAGCTTCAGTTGTGACAACAAATTTTTTTTCCATGACAAAGAGATAATTGCAAAATAAGATTCGTTTGGTGCTGCAACTGCTTCAAAGTATGACCTGACAAATTAGATTGCTTCATTTGATACTTGGAAGCGTCTTTAGTGCAGTAAGCAGAACCTAATCGCAGATGCGAATACTTTAATCGATAATTCCGCGGGAAGTTTTGTCGCCAAGTGAGCCATGATCAATTGTCTTACGCTGCTTTGAGCGTCGTGCGAGAAACGCGCGCGAGACAATGGGACCATTCAGGCAGTCGGCTGTTGGGAGTCGATGAACGCCGCTCGGGGGCTGCGAAAAGGGGATGCGCGTGCGGATTAATCGCGCGGATCATTTGGCGCTGGCCGTGTAATAAACGAGAGAGGAACTCGGGCACGCGTCTCACGCTATATTTAGTCAAGACGCCAGACGGGAGGAACGCGAGCACGTCACTCTCCCTTGCGCTTTTCCACCCTCAAACACTCGGCAGGACACCCCGGAGGAGGAATCTGCGCGCGCGCACTTGAGGAGGAAAATAACGAAAATCGTTCGGCTCGCGCCCGCGTCCAGCGTCGGCTATTGATTAATGGACAGCAGCTATCACGGCATCTACGACGTCACGGGCGATATCGCCCGGCGTCGATCCCGGCGAGGATCGTCGACGGGCCGACGAGAGGAACGCCCGTCGCTCCGGCGACGACCACGCTCTCACGGTGATGATCAGCTACGGTGTCATTAGGCCGCACACATACACACACACACACACACACGCACGCATACACTCGCGCACACACGTACACACACATACACGCGCACATGAATCGACGATGCTGTCGATGATGGGGCGTGAAGGGAGGTGAACGAAAGTCCTTCGTTCCTTTCGCTCTTCCGACCGACACGGGATGGATGATGAGTTTGGTGCGATGAGATCGAGATATCTGGGATAGCGAGATGGTCCGCGGGAGAACCACATCGAGGTCTCTCGCGTTTCCGGAGACCGTGCAATTTCGTCCGTTTATTTTTTCTCTCTCTTTTTTTTTTTTTTCATACCATATTTGCTCGTTTCAATGTGAAATGCGTGAGATGATGATTGCGAGACAGTCGATCAACGATTCACGCCAGTAGAAAGACAGAGAAAGTTTCAGAAAGAGAAGACAGAGAAGACAGAAAGACAGAAAGAGATATACAGAGTAGACAAGTACAGCGGCTACGGTATACATCGAAACACTCCGTTACGTAATACGGTAATCACGTAGATGGAAATGGAGGAAGACGGGGAGGTAGTTGGTGGAGATGGTGGTGGTGGTGGTGGTGGTGATGGTGGCTCGGAAGAGCTTCTTGGGCGGGTGAAGAATTTCCTTACCTCCTCAGAAAGCTAGAATATTGGGGCACCACGTTTAATAAAGCTTCACCACGAGAAGGCCGCCCAACTCCGCCGTCCCTCTTCCGAACATTAACGTCCGACCGTCGTTGTGCGCCATTACGCGTGCTCTTATATATCCCAGGCGTTCCGGGATTCTCCCGGCCGTAATTATAACGACAGATACCGCGGCGAATTCACGGTCGATTTTCCGTCGAGCTTGGCGGGGAATTTCGTAACGAGTGCAGGAGGTCGGTCAATATTCGCCGAAGATCGCGGTAATTAAATCCACGATTGAAGCAGCAAGAGACGGTTAAGTCCGCTCGGATTGCACCGCGAGGTTTTGTCACGTAATTGCCGAAAGGGCGATTTACTTCGCGGAGGGCTCCTCGCCTTCGATCGACCACGACGACGACGACGACGACGACGTCGTCGCGTTTCAAACTCGACGGGCAATCAGCTTCGAATTAATCACGAACCCGACGTTACAATTCGGACCGGGACTTCCCGGGTTGTTTGGCGCGCCGATTATTCGCGGTTTGTTAATCAACGCCATCAAATTCGCCTCTCGAATTCGTCGTGTCTCAACCTCTCGTTTAAATCATCGAGATCAAGCGTCGACACGGATTTCTCCGAAGAAATCGAACTTGATTTCATACATCTCTGGTTATCTCGGGAAATTGCTGGCGATAAGAAAACGATTATCCAGAACTGACGCGTTCGTTACAGATTCAACCGAATCGGAAGAGTTTCGCGGAATTGGGAACTGCCATCCATTGCTGACTTATCCCTAACTTAGCTCTATCTTAAGTGCTAGTTATACCTTAAGGTCTATCGGACAAAAGGTAGCATTTGCTTTATCTACGAGTCGCGCTGTTAAACTCGCGCCAACTTGCCCCCTAGCGTTATTTTACGATAAGGAAGACAAAGGCGTGTCGAGTTTGCGTTTGCGTCGCGCCGTCAAGACAAAGTTGTCAATGAGCTGTCAACTTTGTTCGTTCAATCTCTTCCCAATCGCTTGCAAATCATCAGCGTCATTGAGTAGTTATTATAGAGCAAAATGCGAGGTCTAATTGTTGACGTGAGCGAACGAAGGTAAGTAGTTCTGAGGAAAACAACAACGATAAGCACCCAGATAGACAGATGTATGTAAATTTAGCAGCAACTTTATCAGCGATTTGTAAAGATTGCGTCTCTTATGAGCGGTTCACATTGTGTTTATATTTGCTATAAGCAATATGAACGAAATCAAAGTTCAAAATGTCCTTTCAATTTCTTTTATATTTCTGTTTCGTCATTCTACATAATAAATATGAGACTCATAAGGGATGCAACTTTTATAAATTGACTAGTAAAGTTGCTGTCAAATTTCTCAAAATTTATGAAAACTTGTGGTCTAAACAATATGTCATGTAAAATATAATACAAAAGTCTAATTTTTAGTAAATTTGTTGTTGCGTTAAGGGAGAGGGTTGTTGCTTAGATAGTCAAGAAATAGGATATTTTACGAATTTTCTTCAAAGAAAAATATCAATATTGGATAAAAATATAAGTTCTGATCATGTTACTTATCATTGTTTAAGTATAAAAAATTATTTAAAAAATTGAGTCAAGTTTTTTTGTGTTGGGTGTAGTGTCGCCGTATACTTCTAACTACAACATTACAGTTTGTGTGATAATGGCAAATATGACCATAGAATTTCGTAACCGAAAAATAAATCGACATTCTGCAGTAATCGATTATTCTTTCATCTCATGTTCTTTCATGCGTGTTATTTATATTTTAGGAAATAAAAAGTGTTTGCTACGTATTTCTGTTGCGAAATCTATTATGTTTCTATTGGCAAGATAGACGTTACTAACAATTTACTACACAGATAGACTACTACACAAATAGATGTGTGTAAATTTGACAGCAACTTTACAGTTGATTTGTAAAAGTTGCATCCTTTATGAAAGGTTTATATGATAATTATATTTGTTAAATACAATGACGAAATAAAAACATAAAAAAAATTATCAAAATTGGTAATATAAAAACCTGAGTGTAACTTTTAGTAAATTTATTGTTACATCAGTTCAACAAAAAGTTCATATTATTGTAAACTCAATGATTGTTTCATAAATGTGTAATGGAGAAAATCATCAAGTTTTCATCGATTGTGTCTCGTCGTGATAATCATGAAGGTCTACCTGTGCAATACCGGACAGCACAATTCCAACAATCCTACTTGATCTTAACTTTAGATCGTCTTGGTGTTAGGCTCATTCGCAGCTCTCAACCAACCAATGAACGCTCAACGTTTAATCCATCTGCGGCGAGACAACATTGCGTTCAGGGCGCGCAAGTCTCTGACTGTTTCGAGGAAGAGAGAAACGCCAAGAACGCGCGTTGTGTGTCAAGTCAGGACGTCGAGGATACAGACAGCTGAACGGCGGAAGAGAATTGCGCTTGCCTGACGCAGCTCTCCACCGTAAGGAGTCGGCTTGACGAGCGCGCGCAAGACTCGTGGACAAACCAAATGGTCCTCCCTCCGTCACTCGCGGACGGGCCGAATTAGCGGGCTCTCCCGACAGATGTCCGACGTACGAGCTCCGTGGAGACGGCGCTCGTGTCATCCCGACACGCACGTGTCTCATTTTTGTCAATTGTCAAACGAGGAACGGTATAGCTACATGACAGATGCACTCTCTGCGCGCGCGTGCAGCATGCATAGGACGCCTCGAGAGCGGAGGCGGCGGGGGTCGAGGGCTGGTGAGTATATATCGGCATGCGTCTCTATTTACGACACCGAGGTCTACCAGGAGGATTGAAAGAAAAGAAAGAAAAAAGAGGAAAAAGAACAGAGAAACTTTAGGGAGCAACAACGGCGAGGGAGAGGGAAGAGGACGGGGAAAGAGAGAAAGGGAAGGGAGGGGGGAGAGAGGAAGGTTGTATGTTAACGAACGATGACGGTGGAGACAAGTATACTTGCCGATGATGTGAATGCGAGCGAACGCGCGATGAAACGCGATGGTCGAGCACGGAGCAGCGCGCTCTCGCAATGCCACCGTTGATCCCCGCGCAATCGACGACGATCTCTCTTCGACTTGCGAATCGACGATCGGACAACACTCGATCGACAAGCGTCACCGCGAACGAACACAGAACATGAGACGGGACGAACGATGACGCGATCGCCGGGCGAATTTCGACGAGAACGATCGTACCGGCGAAGGCGATGCGATCGAACGATGAATGAGAGCTCGCGACGATCCACCCCCGCGCGAGCTAGTCCTCTCGCTGGTCCTCAATGAACAATGGGGAGTCGGTGAATGATGATTTGATGATTAGCGGATGTTACAGAATTTACTCGGATGCATTGTAAATTTGCCAGATATCTTATTAGACGATTTGTGTAAAGTCTTTAGTGCTGCACATGCGGCAGTCGTATTTATCACACAGAATGACGAGATTTAAATGCGAAAGGAATAAACGCAAAAGCTGAATGTAACTTCGAGTAAATTCGCCGTTGTATAAAAAATCCGCATTAAACCATTATCGCATAAAAACATTATTGCGTGACGTAAATTTAATAATTAATTCGATACATTTGTGTTTCGTAAATGCAATTAAAAAAACTGTAAATTGTAAATGTAATTAAAAGGACTGTAAACATTGAATCATGAAAGTTTGTCTGGTTATAAAATAAGTAGTTGCGGAGTAAAATAATTAAAATAAAAATTAAGAATATAAGAAATAAAATATAATTAATAAAATCGCAAATGTGGAATTAGTAAAATTGTGTGTGTATATAGAATAAAATTAATGAGTTTATATCAAATAAAATTAGTAAATTGGAATTGACTGAGAATATTATGCAAAGAAAATTTTGTAATGGAAATTACTCTATAGGGTTTTACAGAATTTTTTTTTCGGAAAAATTGTTATAGAATTTTGTGTTGAGTCGATATTCTGCAGTAATTAATTATCTTTTTGTTCCATTTCATATGCTGTTTATATTATAGGAACTGAAATGTGCCGTTAAAAAATTTTCCATGTTCCTCAGCAAGATATATCTCTTACTGACGGTTTATTCCTACATAAGGAACATAATAAAATTAAAAGAATGTACATGAAAATATACTATAACATTCCCTCCGTGTACGAGAGGAGTAATTTTCAAAATTTCAAATGTGAAAATTTAAAAAGACTCGATTGAGGTGTCGCGAGAGGACGAGATGGCGCGCGGTGGCGTCATGGACGAGCGGCCCGTCGATGATGAAGGTGATGACGACGATGACGACGTGAGTTGATAGATGAGTGACTGCCGAGATGACGTACACTAGAAAACGACGTAAACTCCTAACGACGCATGCAACATGCCAAACCTAAGTTCCCATGCGAGCTGCACGATCGTCGAAGACGAATGATGAGACGTCGTGAGAGAGCTGACCGATCTACTCGAGCGATCTATCGATCACCAGGTGGGATGAATCGCGCGCGTACATACAATCAACTGATTCGCGACTCGACGACCACCACGCGAGGAATGAGCGGGATTCAATGCGCGCGATGAGACCGGAGAGAAAATGACATTCTGTGGCGACTCGAAAGGAATCGGCGCTAATTCGCTTTGTCCAAGCGCTGAGAGAGACGGGACGGACACGAGAAGCTGATGAAATCACCGACGGCTCGGAATCGTGTGTGAGATGTTTGTACGAATATGGTCGGATGTGCTGTGGCCCATGAGAGACTATTTGGCTATTGTGGCGCATTGTCGCTCGGTTTCTAGTGGCGCGCGAAGATGACGAGATGAGGCTCGCGGCGATGTGAGTGGCGTGGCGCGCGACTAGCTTAATTAATCTCTGACCTGATCGTTTTCGTGTCGCATGGCGAGTATCGATGCATGTGAGTCGATGTGAACTGGTGGTGCTTTCTTCTGGCGAACGACGGGGCGGGAAATCGGAGAGGGAGGAGAGATGAGGGGGACGGAAGGGCGGGAGGAGTGTGAAGAATATTCGTGAATGACGTGAATTGGGGCAGGAGAGAACACACGAATGCAATTTCCTCCTTTCCTCTCCTCTTCTGTTTGTTCTCCTTCTCCGCGATCGGTCATGATTGTCGTGATGATATGGTAGTTTAGCATAAGTAATCATAATCATACCCCCGTCCTTGTTGTCGTCCCGATTGGCTGGTAAAATTTCAAATAAAGCCAAACGCTCGATAACTCGTTTCGCAGAAATGATTCGATCGACTGATGTCATTGAAAAAAAAAAAAGAAGAAAGAACCAAAAAAAAAAAAGAGAAAAAAAATATCGTGAAGAGATAAATTCTCGGCAAAAGTGGTTTACCAATGTGCGACTCGCATGTTGAGTTTTTTGCGTTTGGAATGTACTATACAGTCGTCTCATCCGCGAGTAGTCGACCTGCGCAAACAAATGTACATCCAGTATTTTAACTCTCGTGCGAATCTGCTCCAATCTTCTTTGCCCGATGAACGCAAAAAAAGAAAGTAAGTGTCTCTCGACAAGCGCAAAAAGCGTTCGCTACAATTTCCGCTTCTAAATTGTGTAAATTCTGCGGAATCGTGTGCGCACGTGACACACCTTCTCCGCAATGAAAAACAATTGCTCAATAATCTCTCAACTAAAGGATCACATTCTACGATAAATATACATGTCTATGAAACATCTCCAGCTGCGCAATATAAATCAATCGCAAATAAACGTATCGGGTGAGCCAGCCGACGTTGAATTCCAAGATATCTCTGTTGCTTTTCACACCACGGAGGAAAATGAGTGTGAAGGGCAAATTGCGCGATTGGAAGAGACAAATATTGCGGTTGAATGAGCCAAACGTTCGTTTCGAGATCACTTTCTCCAGTACAAAAAATAACAGAGATATCTTAGGTCCATATTGATAGCCGTTAATCGAAACTTCTCTTAAACGAAATACTCAGATTTCAGTACGGAGTCAGATGAAAGTTTTGCAGTTGAATCGCGAGTACAGATATAATGTCACATGAGTCATATGATTCAACTGAAAAACTTGGATCCAATTCTGAGTAAGAATCCGAGTGTTTCAGACAGACCTCAAGTAACGACTATTAATACAGTCCTTGGAATCTGATATTGGCTGACTCACCTTGTGCAGGGTGTTGCACTTGCATACAGGTCAGCACGAAGGGGTTGCCTGTCCGTTTCGCTGGCAGACGCGCGCGCGTATTTGTCGGTCTCAGCAGACCTTGGCGGATATTGCTCACTCGCGTGCACGCCGACGAAGCGCACAGGCAGCCCGTCGTACCGATTTGTAAGCGTAAGCGCGGACATTCTGAACCTCTATTCTTGAAATGATTGCGTATACGTAGGTTCCTTCGCGTAGGTATAATATCATAAAATAGCTACGCGATGAAACTTGCGTATACGCAACTATTTCAAGAATCAGGGCCCTGCACGTCTCCTTCTCTCTCCCTCTCTGCTCGAGACAAAAAAACGGCGTCGTTCGCCGGAGAGAGAGTCAGGTGTAAAGCCGATTTCTGCTCATTTATTGTTAACTTTGCAAGAACCAAGGCTTCTCGTTACAGAGACATCGGTTTGGAGCGAGACGAGCTGCGGTGGATGGTGCAGTCGCGTTAGGCGCGACCGGAAACGAAAGAGAACAAGAAAAAGGAAACTGAAACCAAAAGGTGAATCGATCTCTCTTCTCCATCGCGCGAGGTCCGCCACGGCGGACCTCGCGACCTCGCGCTGGGTCTTCGTAGCATCCATCATAGATACGTCTTGAATCAGCCGAAGGCTTCGAGGAGGGGTGATCAGACTCGGCTTGTATCGCGGAGAACGGAAACAAGAGGTTGGCCAAAACCAAACGCGCGAAAAACAAACTCTCTTCTTGCAGTGTTTTTCTTTTTTTTTTCTTCATCATCATCATTGTGTTGTTATTATTATTATTATTATTATTATTATCACCATCATCATCATCATAGTTATATATGTGTGTATATATATAACAGTTTCACCACTATCATAGTGCCGGTTTCTCGCGGGAGAGCGTGTCCCGTTCGCCTCCGGCCGGAGGCGCACAGCCCGAAGAGGATCGTTCTTTACAATGAAGCTCTAAAGACGAGGCTGACCTTGCGAGCGTGTGAGCCCGTCGTCGTGCCGACGGGACGGCGTTCGCCATTCGCACGGCGAGATCGCGGCGGCGTAAGGACGCCCGCGAGGGGACGTCCGGAGAGGGAGGATATGTCTCATGTGTCGGGGGATCGTCTCGTCGGATCCCAGTCTTCGCGCTTCCACCCTCGAGATATCGGCGGGATATCGGGGGGGAGGAGGTGGGCAGAGGGGTCAGGTCAGAGGTGGAGGCTGATTTGGTAGGGTATACCCAGCTCGACCGGCGCGAACTCGTGTGTCCTCGCGATTGCGACTCGCGCGGGCTCGAAGCGAGCGTCAATCGCGTCGATCGATCGACGTCGGTCCAGGGTCGTCGTCCGGGCGAATCCTCATAGCGAGGATTCGTCGCGACCCCTTCAACGGATCGGTACGTTCGTTTGTTCGCGCGTCGATCATCACTATCGTATGTTGACTCGGATTAACGACGGCTTACGATCTAAAGAGAGTATATGTATACATATATATATATATATATATATATATATATATATATATATATATGTTTATGTACACACGCACGCACAAATATACACATAGTAGAAAAATAAGGATTGTCACAACCTCGTGGAAACGTACCGACGGCGGCCTCGGTAGTCCGCGTGCGAAGGGATCATCGAGAACATTTGAGCGTGATATGTTCGGAACAGAACGAATCTCTCGAGAATCATATATATCCTAGAAACGTGACTCGCTTCGTGCGCTCATGGCGCACATTGTACTTATCTACGGTTAAGCCGGGTATAGCCCCGTGAGCTACCCGAACGTGTGTCGGCTGGGAGTCGACGGGGAGCGAGAGGTTATGGGATACGATATAAGGTACGGTGCAGGGGTTAAAGTCGCTACGAAAATATATATGTACCGGCGGAAGCTTCGAGTATCCTTTCCTTCCCTTACCTACACACGCATCGTACACGCACACGCATTTGTTCGCATATTATACTGCATATAAGTATATATATATATATATAGGTATATATTTATATATTATGTGTATTTTTCTGGTTTTCTTCTGCTTTTCTCTTTCTCGGACGTATGTGTATATATGTATATAAGTATGTGTGTATTTTTATACGTGTGTATATATACATATACACACACATACATATGCAGGGTGCTCCGGTAACTCCCGGAGCAGCCACGGTGTACAGGTAGATTACACTGAGAGAAAAATTATCTTAAAATCAACAAATATTTCCTTGGTAGGTGCCATTAACATATTTATTTAAATCTACGTTTTCTTTACTTAAATCAAATATTGTTTATTTACATCAAGTAAACAATATTTGATTTAAGTAAAGAGAATGTAGATTTAAGTAAATATGTTAATGGCACCCATCAAGGAAATATCTGTTGATTTTAAGATAAGTTTTCTCTCAATGTAGATCAAACTGAATAAAAAATTCTACTATTTTGCGAACAACCACGTAAAATTTTGAGTTATTCATCAAAAAAGATCGTGAATGGTCACGCCATATACCATACGATGAGCTGTTATAGCATTTACTACTGTAAGCTCGTATATTAGGTCAAAGTGAAGAAAAAGGCCTTCTGCCATTTTTCAAACGACCACGCAGATGATTAGTTATTAATTCAAGAATAATTAGTGCATTATTGTGCACAATTGTACATTATTTTTCTTTAATTAATAACTAAGTATAACATACATGGTCATTTGGAAAATAGCAGAGGACTTTTTAGTTCAGTTTGAGTTACAGGCATACAGCGGCAGAAATTTTACGTGATTGTTCGCAAAATGATAGAGGAATTTTTTGTTCAGTTTGACCCGATCTATCTGCACACCGCCGCTCATCCGTGAGTTGTCGGACACTCTGTATATCAGCGTCGTGTTCGCGAATCATAATTATCCTGCCTGGCGATCCCTCCCTCTCATTTGCGTCTCGATCTCTCGCCGCAAAACAACATCGATATTCGTATAATAGACACGTACATTCGCGCGATCTAAGGCCTAAGGATTAGGTACGCATGGTCTTTGCGCTCGGGTTCTAACCGCGTTTTATAATGTAGAAGCTACCGAAATATATGTGACTTTCTCGTTGACTTTCTCACATCGCGAGATACATCTCGCGAAACCCTCGCGTCCTAAAAGTCTCCCTCTTGCTTTGGCGCCTCTGCGACGATCCGTACAAGCACAAACATCCGTTCGCATGTTCCTGGATATCGAGAGCGTGCGATTTCATTCGGTTGTTCACGAGCCATCCAACGTGTTCGTTACGTTCATCGGATATTCCGCGATCTGTCTCATCCAGCGAACGCGCTTGGACGTTCGCTACGTTCAAATGTCTCCGACATCCAGATTTCCGGACGCATTCGTACGCGTAAATATCATTATAAACAAATCGTTTGTCGATCAATTTATTCATAATAATTTCCCAGAGGTTATGAAATTCGAATGTCTGACACTCCAGACTCAAAATTCGGATATTTGCGACGTCTGACATTCAAAATTTCTTGAAATTGGATGTCTTGAACGTCCGGATCTTAAGTCGCATTTCCATACACAGAGATTACTATAGACAAATTGTTGTCAATTTATCAATAATAACTTCCCAGAGACTCTCAAAACTCGGATGTCTGCGACGTCTGACATTCAGACATCTTCGGATTGGATGACCCAACGTACGGATTTCCGGACACATTCTACGTAGAAATTACTGTAGACAAATCGTTTGTCGCTCAATTTATCAATAACAATTTTCCAGAGGTTCTCGAAATTTGAAGGTCTGTAAAGTCTGGCATCTAAGACTTCTTCAGATCGAATGTCGACGTCCGGATTTCTGGACGCACAGAAATGATCATGTGGACAATTCGTTTGTCACTCAGTTTATCAATAATAATTCGCGAAGACCCTAAAGATCCGGGGATATCAATGACGTCTCGACATCCAAGACTCCCTTGGATCGGATGTCCGTACGATATCGCTTGTTCATTCGCGAATCGCATCGCGGGAGCGATCGCCTTCCTCTCGCCCTCTAGAGGACTATTGTCGGAAGGTAGCAGAAGATCAGAGATCTCGCGCCCGAAAGCTTATCGCGCCGTGGCGCTATACACAGAGGGATTCTTCGAGCGACGTGTGAACGTCCGGTGTGTGCAGGTTACGATCGGGGAATTTCTCGCGCTGCGAACGATCGCGTGCTCGCGAGCGGAAGTGGAGACTTCCAAGCGCACGCCCACACCTTCGTGGAATTGCGGCTGTTTCTTCGGCGAAGCTATTGGAACTTTCCGCGAATTGCCGACGTTTAGGAGTTGCTCGCGCGGGGATGGCTTTAGGAATTACGACATCGCCGTAAAACGCCCGCGCTCGTAAGTGAGTTTTATCGACGGGCACGTTGAATCCCTCCGAAGTTTTCGAATCGTGACTCGATGTGTGATACGCGAGATCCGGTGAATTCTTACGACTTGTAGTGCACTTATGCACTTATTAAATTAGTTCTCGAGAGCCGGGGACGTCTCACGCCTTCGAGCCGACTCCCGATGACTTCTAAAATTATATATACATATACACGGAGTGTCCCACACCAATCGCTAAATATTAAAACAGCATATAGTAGAAGTCAAACCGAGACGAAAAGTCCTTTGCTTAATACGAGCAATAATTAATGAGCTCTTGATTAATTAAATTTGATATTTAGCATGCCTTAATTGGCATAGCACAAATAATATCGCACACTTTAAAAAGACACTGATTAGAGTCTCTTAAAATAAGAGAAGCAGAATCGGGCGTCCAAATCCCTGATTGGTTGATTCATACCGCAAGCAACTGTTAATCTCGAAGATTGAATGTCGGAACGCAAGCTATGTTGAACAAATGTTTTAGTATATTGGCTGTAAAAGATGGTTCGTTTAAGGATGAAGACCAACAGCTGTTTATTAAAAAAGGTACCATTAACTATTAAACAAATAATGATACCTTATCTTATGCTGTTGATCTTCATTCTCCAATAGTCCAATTCTCTGGTCTTGTCTCCTCACTCAATCCATCTACATCTTCACTCCGGATCTTTAGGGAATTGTATGAGAAGCTCGCCTTCGCCTTAGTTGAGCACCCCGGTATTACACGAACCATCTTTTCCAACCAATATATTAAAACATTCGTTCGACATAGTCTGCGTCCCGACATTCAACCCTCGAGATCAATAGCTATGCTCGGAATATTTCTTCGAAAAGCTATCCATCAAGATGACTCTCGGAACACTGAACACTCACTCACGCGCATGAAATTGCGCGACACAAATTTTGCGATCGGTACGAGAAGAGTTTATTCAATGTCTTCCGTTGTCCAATACTCTACCCGGAATGATCTTATAACGGGCGCATGTGTATATGTGAGCAGAGGCTAAATACACCAAAAAGATGAAAACATTACCCGAGGATCTACAATAATTATCTTTAGGAACATAAACAAAACACACTCGGTTCTGCCGCTCTCAAATCCTTGAATAAGCTTTCTGCGATCACAGTATAGTACCAGGTGAAGCAATCAGGGATTCGGACATCAATTTCGCTCTTCTTATTTTAGGACTCTAGTTTCGATATTTTGATTTGCAAACTCCTCTCCCTCACTAACTAAGTAGCGAAGCTACTCCGCCACTGCGCTTCGTTGATTTTAAGGCACCAAATTTCATTAATTAACAACTCGTTAACTATATATTGCTCATATTAAAAAATGGTGAAGGATTTTTCATCTCGGCTTGACTTCCACTGTCATTTCAATGTATGGCGGTTGATATGGGAGAGCCATGTATATATTATCAAAATTATCGAGAGACACGTTATATTAATCACATTAGAAATCAGAATCGCTTCCTTGCCGCTGAGAACCATGTTTCGTGCGCGCGTGCGCTCGTGTCCTCGCACGCGAGCCCTTTCACGGGACACCCACACGCTCACACACCGCCGTTCACGACGTCCAGGACTCACCCTGTAAACCTACGACGTCTAAGTACAATCGAGTCAAAAAATAGAGAACTCTGCACGTTTCAGGATGTCGCCGACGAGGAGGGGATTTCGAGAGGTAAAGGAAAAACAGGTACGCTAAAACGTGTTGCGCGCGTTCCCGGCAGCCGGTGAGAAGTAAAACGACGCTCCTCTCCTCCCTCACGCGCAGGGGGTAGTCAACAGACTCTACAGAGAATACAAGATATATATATATACATACATACATATATATATATATATATATATATATATATATATATATATATACGACGATATTTACGTTACTCTCTCTCTTTCTCTCTATAGTACGCGCTATCCTAAGGGGCTCCTCTAAGCAGGCAGGAAGACGGGGGTGGTTCGGCGACGGAAGATAACGCGAGATCGGGGGATAAACTGCGCTCGGTGCTCGGTTACGTAGGCCGATCGCACGCGACGAAGCATTTTCACGCTCACCTAGATAACAAGTTGCTCGTGCTTGCGAGCGGGGGAACGCAATTTGCAAAGTTCGAGCCCGAAGTTCGAGTGTTCGTTTGAATTAGCAGCGTCTTTCTCGAGCTCTCGTACAACATCGAGATGCGACATATCGGATGTGGAGGAGGGGGATGACACTACTTTTGTTTGTTTGGAGCGGGAGGGGGAACGTTCGTGCGACAGAGTCTACCTAAACGACCTACAATTTACGGCTAAAAGATCCTATTTATACGGCTAAACGCTCGTCACCGTTTTATACTCCTCTTGTTCGTTCGAGCATTCGGCGCCTCGTGCTCCGAGCCCAGCCGTTCTAAAAAATTGGCGTAACATCTTCTCTTATCGTGCTAATTTCACAGACGAATTTGCTTATCACATCGCCCTGCATCGTTTCCCGATCGTCGGCGCACTTCTCTCTGTACCTTTCTTCGAAATAAAATTTTGTTTGCTTTCTTAATCTCACGGCGACTCGCACGAAACAGGAAGACGGGGAACAAGTATCTAATATGCCGAACACTTTCTCTCCTCCCAAGTAATTCCGATTGCTGACGAGTTACCAACAGAGCTCCGTTTCGTAAAATCGATTCGGGAAATTTGCAACTAATATTTCTTTCTTTTTCTTTTCTTTTCTTTTCTTTCGTCAAGCGTACGTGGATTCAAATGGACAATTTCGTCGATCGGATATATAAATGCGTATAAAAGGAAGATATGTCAATCCACACGAAGATCGAATGGTCCATTCACCGCGAATTTAATCGTCTTGCCGTCCCGTCTTGCGCCGACAATGGCGTCGCGATTCGTCTAAACTAAAGTTTCGAAAGGACACGGGGAGATCGGACAGAAACTCGGATTCTCTGCTCGTCGTCCGATCGTGGAGGTTTCGAGCTTCACGAAACGCAGCTCTGATGTGGGATCAGGGATGTCGTGGCGCGAGCCCCGAAATCGATCATCCTCGTCGACCGGCGTCGTTTTAGTTCTCACGGACTCCCACGTGCGTGATACGTGCCGCTTCGAAGAGAAGACGAGGGAAATCGAAAGATCTTCGCGCGGAAGTGTCGCGATCGGCGAGCCTCCATCGGCTCCTAGCTGGTATCGGTGCTAGCTCTTCGGCGTCTTCGTCTTTCAACTGACATCTACGTCCTACTACGCCCTTTTGGCGATATCTCTCACGCCTCTTCATGGCGGTCCAGCCTCTTCTCCGAAGACGTTCTGTCTCTTTTCGTTTGCTCTTTCTCTCCTTCTCTCTCTTTTCTTTTCCTTTCGAATGGCCACCTTCGACGAAAACAACGGATTTTTCCGCCACTCTCTCTCACTCTCTCTCTTTCTCTTTTTCGAATCGACCTCATTGACGCGATTCTCCGACCACGATGGCTCTTTCGAAACTAGTCGACAAAGACTACGACGACGACGACCAACACGACGACGACGACGAACGCGATGACGACGATGACGACAAAGTCGAAGACGAAGTAACCGAGACGACGACGACGACGACGACGACGACGACGACGACGACGACGACGATGATAACGACGACGACGACAAAGACGACGAAGCCGACGACAAAGACGACGAAGACGCGATCCTCATGTACCTGATCGGAGAAACTCCCGCCCTCCCACGTCGTCCCAGGTGTCCCCTAGATGGCGTCGTTCTTTTCGATGCGCACGTTGTTGATGAAGAAACTTACTTGCCGTTTGAAGTTCAGGTCGTGCTTGTTGAAGGTGTGAGCGTGCAGCGCCAGGGCGCCCGCCGCCGCCGGCTCAATTTGTTTCAAGTGTTGCTGCATTTGCTGCTGCTGCTGCTGCAGCTGCAGCTGATGCTGATGCTGCTGGTGCAGGTGGTGGTGGTGGTGGTGCTGGTGATGGTGGAGCTGATGGGGGTGATGGTCGGTGGCGTAGCGATCGGTATAGGGGTTGACCACGCCTGTGGTGGCGCCCGACGAGATGCCGGCCAGGCACGAGGAACCGCCACCGACGACGCCACCCAGCCCGCCGCCCGTGGTCGCACCTGTCGAACCGGCAAGCAACGAACTGGTTAGTGCCGCGGACGACGTGTGGCCACTGTACGGTACCAGCGAGGTCATCATGGACGGTCCCCTGGCCAGGGCCAACGTGCCGGGCTGTTGCTGACCACCCAGGCCGGTCGACGGCGTGTACGCCGGCCGCAAATGCGGCTCGATACCCAGTTGTTGCTGTTGCTGCGGCGGTTGCTGCTGCTGCTGCTGCTGTTGCTGCTGCTGCACGCTCGGCACAGCGGTGGCCTTGAGCAATTGCTCCCTCAGCCTACCGCCGCACTCCTTAATACGCTGCAGCTCGGCCTCGAGCAGCCCCACTTCCTTCTCCAGGGTCTGTATGCGCGCGTCTTTCGTCTCCATAATGGCGGTCAGGGTGGTGCTACCGGGCACGCCGCCTGGAACCGCCACGCTACCTCCGAGGACGGTACCGCCGCCGCCTGCACCTGCACCCGATACGCTACCTCCTAGTCCGATGACGCCGACTGCACCTGCCAATCCGCCGCCCGACACCGGCTGTCCCGAGGACGCGGTCGAGGCGTACGCGAGCTCCAGCTGCGTCTGCAGACTCTTCAGGCTCTCGTTCGTCGCTTTGAGCTCCTTTACAACAGAAGCAACAAGGGGGAAAGACGGTTACAGGTCGTCGACTCTCGCGCCGCCGTCCTCTCTCTCGTGTCTCTCTATAGCGCGCTCTCGCGATCTATATATATATATATTTTTTTTTTACTTGTCTGTTTTTATGTATCGGTTGACTTTTTTTTTTTTGGATGATGTAGCTGAGAATGTTGTCTGATCTCTTTGATATATAATTTTTTTTTTATTCTTGAAGGTGTGAAGTATGCGATGGTGCGGTTTAGAGATGTATACTACGGTGGTTGAGTGCGGCTTCGCTAACGCATGAGACTGTCCGTGTGCGCTTGTCGTCACTTGAATCTTTTTGTGGTTTATATTGAGACAGTTTCGTCGCTGACCGCGATGCCATCCACTGCTGTCGTATCGAAAGGTTCGTATATCATAAAAAACCAGGCAAAATTGTTCGGGAATTGATCGCGTAAAGGAAACGTTGACAGTAGCGGCGCTTGTAGTATTGTTATTTTCGCCAAAGAGAGAAATTTGTTAAAAGGATACCACAATCGTGGACCGTATATTTAGAACGAGAAGTGAGGTTACGTAATAAAAACCGAAGGCTGCTCTATGCATCTCGCGTCGTATTTCACACTGCAAAGTGTCGAGAATTTCTTCAAGGGGATGCCACAGTGGAAGATGAACTCCAAAAATGTCGATAACGTAAAGACGATCGTTAAAACGTCATGTCAGCTAACACAATCATGGTATTCTCTTTTCACAATTCTTGCACAAATAATTTTTATATAATAAAAAACTTTATATAAATATGTGTTACTTTGTTTCACTATATTTAGCTAAAAACACAATTATTCATATATAGAAAGATTTCTGTAAACTCTTCAGCAATATTCTTTGGAATTTTCCTGAATGAAGTGGAGTAAATATACATGTAACAGAGACCGGATCTAGAAGTCACACGGGTTAATTGTCACAATGTTTATATCTCACGTCATAAATAGTATATTTTTCTCTATAGTATAGGTTGCTTGTATCATATTCGTTGGGTACGAAATGACTTATAACGGAAACATTGTATGTAATATCCACAAACATTTTTTTTTTTAAATTGATCGCGTTGAGTAAATATATTTTATCTCTATTTTTATTGATTTTTATTGGCTTTGGAATTTTTGGTCATAATCTCTCTTCAGTTGGAAGAAATGTTATATATAAGTTAACTAATTTTTTCTGCATTTAGTTAACGATTACTGCGACATTATTTATAAGTCTAATCTCTCTTATTCCTCAAATGAGCGTTAGGGTTAAGTTGACTCAAATTAAATGGAATTAGTTGTCACGCGTTGTAAGTCTTTTACATAACTGTGACGTAACTTACGCAAGAGCATGAAAGCATACATAACAATGTATTATATAATCTATATCACAACAATGAGTCTACATAAGGTTCTCTGTAGCTTAAAGTTATCATTACAAACTTTATGAGAATTATCTTCTTAATTATTTTCTTAATTGCGTTTAAAGTACTTGATTATAAGATATCACTAACTTTAGTAAAACATTTAAAATCTTAAATCGAAAATAGCTTGTCTTGTTTCCTTTATATAAAATACATGTGACAACCAATCCGCGCGCGCGGAGCATGAAGTAGATAGTCACATTTGTATAACTTTGTTTACAATTTTATCACCTTTTCATGTATAAAAAAATATATGTATATAAAGATAACATTTTTTTCTTTTACCTAAAGATTGCACCTATATGAAAATGTATAAAATATTAAAAGTATTGCATACATCCTTTTTTTAATTAGTATGTGAAAAGTGACAACTAAACCTGGTCTCCCCTACAAACTGCAGGATTTTTGTATTAGGCAAATCTTTTCGCTAATTAACAACTAAAGAGAGAGATGTCAATTTTGACATTTTTTCTCTTTTTTGATATATATTAAGTAATACTCCAATTAATTTTTCTACGTATTTTCTCATTGTGTGAAAGTACTTGTAATTTTGTGCAATGAATAAGACGTACATTACAGAAAAAAATTAGTATTTTGTCTGTAAAATTTCTAAATATGGCATACATTTAAGAGCAAATTGCTGATAACGTATAGGCGATCGTCAAAACATTATGTCAGTAACACAATCATGCTAAATTTTTGTATCTTTTGTAATTTGTGATTTTATATAAATGTGTGCTGCTTTATTTTGTTTCACTCTATTTAGCGGAAGACATAACCACGTATATATAGAAATCTTCCTGCAAACTTTTCGTATATTTTTGACTTTTGAGTCCTAAGTATTTAAAAGTTTCGTGAACATGGATGAAATTTTACCCAATTCATCTATTTTGCATAATTTTCGGAACAATTATCGAAATGTAACATTTTTTTTTTGTAATCAGTGTAAGAATTATCGAGGAATATAATTTTCGAGGAATTTGAGTGATAAAGTTGAAAGAACTTATAATAAAAAAATGAAACATGTTTTTAAGAACGTAAGATTTGGAAAGTAGTTCTAGATAAATCTAACCCATTTTAAGGTGCTGGGATTAAGCTTTTATATCAAATTGTAAAGGCACAGTGATGTTACTTGAAGCTTTTCTGAGTGGAGTAAGCACACATTTAGCATATACAGGCTGCAGAACTTTTGTATCAGGCAAAAATTTTCGCTAATTGACAGCTCGAGATGTCAATTTTGAAATGTTTCCATGTTCTCGTCACATATCGATACTTGAGTCAATTTTTGCACGTGGTTTCATTGTGTAAAAGCGTTCGTATAATCCGTGCAGTCAATGCGACGTAAACGTCGCAGAGGAAAGTCTATATCTTGTCGGTACAATTTCCAAGTATGGCATCTCCTCAATCCTCTTATTTCTCGCAAATAAATGAATAACGCGCGAAGGAACATCCCTCTTCGTTATGCTCCGACAACGGATGGCAGGCGCGACTATGCGATTTTCTGATCCTTCAATCTCCGTTTTCACGGGACAGTCTCGAGGAAGCGGAAGTGGCACCGGCTGCGTCCCGGTTGACGAAAGAAAAGCGACGTACCGCCGAGCTTCCTTCTTCCACAAAACGATCTTCTTCATTCTCCTCTCTCCGACATTGCGATACAAAGGTGTTCTCGTCACTCCCGAAAAAAAAGGATGCGATCAAGAAGGTCAATAGATTCTCGTCAACAAAACCGCGAGAATCTTCCCCACCCGTGCTCTCTCTCTCTCTCCCTCCCTTTCTCTTTCTCTCTCCCTCTCTCTCTCTTTCTCTCGGGATCAGATCTCCGTCTCCGAGCTCCCGATTCGTTCCTTCTCTCATTTCTACTCTGAGATACGATTGCCGCCACACCGATCGCCGGCGATCTCTCTCCGCGACGCCATGCTACAAAGATCTTTCTCTCTGTCTGCCGATCTCACGGTCGCAAGGTCACGCTCTAACAATCCTTGGCAATGCACTTGCTTGATTTCGTAATTGCTTTTCGTTATTAAACTTTCTATTTTACGTTTTCCACGGTGATCCTCTTCCGGACGCCGGGCGCCGCCGCAGTTCTTTCGCCCACCGCGACGTACGGCCGACATCATTGTCCATTTTTCTGCGCGCGGCGTTTCGACGATTTCTCTCATCGCGCGCTGCAATTTCTTTACAATTACTCGCCGTTTCGTTAACGCGCTCCTCCGACATTTTCTTTCGTTCTTTCTTTTTCAGCTTTATTCTCTCTTTTTCCCTTTTGCTTCTCACCGGAGAACCTGTCGCGCGTTCTCCGTCTCGCGAAACCGAGACCCGCCGCGACGGGGAAGTGCGTTCGCACGAGGACCCGTCGTCGTCAGGATCGGCGGAGCAGCGCGATACGCGATTTCGTCAATTGATCGCCCTCGAAACGCGGCCACGTCGCATGGACAAGATCTCGTTTAGATGCACGTGCGGATGCGTATCGGCGTTCCGCAGTCGTCAGTGAAAGAGGATTTGAGTTTTATCGGCTGCCGACGGGACCGTCGACCGCGGTGCCGGACTCCCCCGCTATTTATCGCTCGTGCGTTACGCGGATACGCATCTTGATGAGTTCGTGTGTGACGTGGGAGCGCGAGCAGGCCGATGCATCTCTACGTAATAAATCGCTGCGAGCAGTGCAATGCAACGGCAGAAACGATCTCTTATGATTCTCTTATGATTTCAGGGATCTTCTCTATACGTTTGCGTCTTTCTTTCTCTTTGCCTCTGATATAATAAAATAATATAATCAAAATTATCCATAATTATCAATAACATAAGAAGATAATAAATGTTACATAAAAAAAATGCCTTAGGAAATCTGATAGAAATATTATAGAAGTGATCAAAATTAAAAACGGAACCCAATAATACAGCGAATGAAAGGATTCGCTGGGTTGGGTAATAATTAATCAAGTAGATAATAGTGTTAAGTTGAACAGTTTGGACAATTAACTTTAACTTTTCAATAATTTAATTTAATTTAATTGTAACTTAATTTTCTATTAAGTCAATTTTTATTCATGTAACTTTTAACTTAACCAAGTTAATTTTATATGCCATTAGTGTTTGAAACTTAGTTAAGAAAGAGTTAGGAAAGAGGAGATTAACTTACCCAATTCTGAAAAGAATAAATACGAAATATATGCATCCAAGAACGAAATCGCTGATCATCAGAGCCGTTTTAATTGGACTGTATCGTCATTAAGCCGTTAGACCGTGCGTAAAACCACGAGCACGTCGGCCTGCCGGCGCTCCCATCGGCGATATACGAATGGTGTTATGGTAGAGAGGATAAGACAGTAAGATTACGCGAGGAGAACGACGTCGTATTATCGCGTCTCGCATCAGGTCGGTGCCAAACAGTCGCAAAGTCCTCCCTTGGGCCTGGGATCGGCTCGTCTTGACTCGACTTGACGACTTTCGGACCGCCCCGCTGCTCGTGCATCGATAACGACGGTTGGCGATGATAGCGGTAGTAAGTCGTGATGGGCAAGAACGTGTCTGAGGCGTACAAGAACGAGAAGAGAGAGTATATATATAAAACTGGGCGTTACATTCAGTGAATCACAGCCGAGATGATGGCAGAACAAATATAAAATGTGTAAGTATTCGGGTGGACATGTTTGTGTATATGTTTATGTATGTGTGTGTGTGTGCGTGTGTGTTGTGTGCGTGCGTCCGTATGTCTGTATGGTTGTACATGTGTACGCGTGTGTGTATGTGAATGTGAGGTGTGCTTAGGTGGGCGTATAAATACTTACACATACATACATACGCGGAGGATGCGCTCGTCGTGTGTGTACGTATGTATAATGAGACATGGTGCATATGTATATACATATAAAGAGTCGAAACATTCCATATGTATAAGATATACACGTGGAGAGGGACGGTTTTGTGTACAGTGTGTGTATATATATATATATATAGCGACATGATGTGGCTCAAATATCGTATGTAAGGAATATAATATAGATATATAGAGTTATGTATATAATATCGAGTGGAAAGAGAAGTATAAGTGTGTAATATATATAGATATATATGAAAGTTGTTCTCTTACGGGACGAGAGTCGAAAATCTCGCACAGCCCGACGTCGATTCTTTCGTGGCGTGTCCGCTCCGTCCTGATCCCCTGATCGTCAAAACTCGGTCGAATGCAGTTTGGATTACGAATACGTCGTCTCTCTCCGCCCGAGGTTACTAATGCTCTTCGGATGACCATTCTTTTCGCTCACCCTCGCGTGTGCACACGATACGATCTTTCTTTCTTTCTTTCTTTCTTTTCTGTCTTCCCCATCTTTTTTTCTCCTCGGGACTTACTTTGCGTTTTCGCGAATTTTTGTCGCGCGACGTTGTGACAGGTGACAGCTCTAACGGCGATGTGCGCCCGAGAGTTTCGCGAGCACGAGAGTGCGACGATGAGAAAATTCTCCGGAGGACCCGCCGACTCCATATCGTGGATCGTCGTGAAGTGATCGCTCGAGCATTGCGCTCTCCGAGACGTATTCTCGGCAGCGAATCTCTCCCGAGCGAGGAAGATCATGTCTAATCGGTCACACGTATAAGTTGGCACATCCATATGTATAAAATAGAACGTCTGTATGTTCCCTATTAACTCCTAGGACCGGCATAATTATTCTTTAAGATCCTGCAGAAAATACAGGCTATATGAAACCTGGACATCTTACTACTTTCCCCTGATTTCATCTCCTTGACATTTTGTGATAATTTCCGGATAGCTTAAGCTGATTGCTTATAATTTATGCCCTATCTTTTGGTAAATAACACACCAATACAAAAAATTGGTTGAAGAATTAACGTGACAATGACGCAACTACTTGCGTTTTGGTTGAAAGAAATGAAATTTTTTATTCTTATGAACCATATTCGGTTCTTAAGAACTATAAATATCGATTTATATTCTTTTTTTTTAATAAATAGAAAAAATTGAATTGGTTGAATTGACGTCAAAAAGAGTCACACGCCTACTTAAGGGTTAAATTTGACTAGGATGCTCGCTAGAACTCCTCTAGAAGACGGATTTCTGATGCAAAAGCGTCGAAAAGTGTCGATTGTTAATCCGAGAATACAATTATCATAGAATGTGCTTATATTATTTGCATTGTGGGCAATAGCATTAGATGTGTCTAACTGTGCGACAATCAATAAACACACTAGCCGACCGACCCTTCAGGATTATATTGATTGCTAATTAGTCGCTAATCCTTTCGACAGGGTTTATCGTTTGTGAACTGGTAATTGGCCTCTGCGGAAGCATTTGAGGCTGCAATTTCCCGTTATTACTTAATTCGTCATTTAACAATTTATATTAATCCATATGAACAATGTGCCAGCTCGTGCCAGTGTGCGAGCGACCGGACTTGATCCACCCCCCGGCTACCTCCGAATCGCTTTCCTGTCGCAGCGTTCTCGTGCACGTTCGACATATTAGCGTTGACTTGCACGAATTAACATGTGTGCCGCTAGGAGAGCCACTGTACGACGTCGACGGGAATTTTAGGCTGCGATGAAGACGATGAGCATGCATTCTCGATGCGCGCGCCAGAAGGGCCAGAGGAATTAATTGAATTAGACTCATTTGTAGTCAAAACGCGCATGGAATTTATATTCAGCAACCTCCAATATCCCTAATGTGATCTTGTTCCCGCTATAAAAAAATGCATTTTTTATAGCTATAAAAAAATGCATTTTGTAAGTTGACAGCGAGATTGACAGCTGTCGATAGTCAAATCTTCATTCTAACATCAGATTCATATTTAGCAACCCTAAAAACCATCATGTAAGAGAGTTAGCGCAAAAGTAACTTTAAAAATATTTTTCTTCTAATTCAACTTTTGACTAACAATTATTTGCAGATTGTTATTAATACTGCATATTTCAGGGACCCTTTTTTAAAAGTCGAGCTCCACAGTTTTCTTTGAAATTTATGATTCCATAATTAATTCCAAAAAAGATTCGTCTCGATCGGTTAAGAATTATGGTCAGTAGCGATTTTTGAACAGTAAATTTTCATTTGTCCCTATTGCACTGTCCCTATTGCTCTTGTCTAATTCGACATTTAATTCTAGGCGTGCGGGCGCACGTAATTCGCGGCGTATTCACTTCGTTATCCTGCGGAAGGAACGTTGGGGAAGAAATGTTCGCGCATTTTAACCTGCGAGCACGCGACGGTTCCTCGCGGTGATGCCTCGTAAAAATAGGAACATAAATAACAAACGAGACGGTAAAGTCTGTTTTGTGTTAACCCATTTGCATCACAAGCGGATTATTTCCGTTCTTTTCGCCTGGCTATTATCACGGAAACAGATATATCCCGTGTGCAGTCGGGGGCAGATCGACATAAGGAATTTATGTCGACTTGGAAACGATACTGGCGATTCCAAAAATATTTTTCGCGGTATTGGCTTGTGTAATAAGTAATTTCGAACTTCTCAAGTGAAACGATATTTTTGTATTATATTTTTGTATTCTTCCAATTTTATGCATTGAGAAAAAAGTGTTTGGTTGGCTTACGATTATAATGACATGCAGTAAAAGATCCAATGAAAAATTCTTCATATATAATTATATAAAAAGAATTATGATTTTTATGTAATAATATCGTTATTAATAATCGTTATTAATCATAATTACGTAATAATTATGATTTTTACGTAAAAAATCTCTAAAAAAAAGACACGTAAAAACATCTTTCGTAAATATCAAAGTAATAATATAGTTAATACTCGCTCGTTTATTCATCGTGTGTGATCAATGAAAGCATACAAATAACTTGCATGAATCGTAAAACATTTGTGCTCTGATATAGATTGTAACTCTGAAAGGGTTAATTTTACGACCTATATTTATTAAACATTTCGCACGATGAGTATCTACGCTATAAACCTTGAACTCTTGTTTTCAACACGCTCTATAAAACATTTCTTGTAGGATTGGATTGGATGATAACTAATTTCAGGCTTTTCAAGTAAGATGACACGATTGTATCTCTATAACGTTTTAATCTGCAATCTTCTACTGTTTTTCACGCGTATTTACCTCATAGAATTATAACGACAAAAATATCTTTACATTTTATCTGAAAGATCTGAAATTACTCGTTACATAACCTAATGTTTAGATTTAGTAGGAATATTTCCCAAATCCCCATCGATGCAAATAGAATAATCAGTTTGAATTATCGTGAGACACAAAGGCGTTTCGACGCGTACAGTGACTCTTCCAGGCGAACGTATACGTGCATGTACCACACGTGCGGCGTCTCCTGTCAGACGGGCGACAGGTATTCGAGTACTTGCATATTGGCTATAAACCCTGTGCGAGAAAATTGCGGGGCAGATCGTAAAAACGATGTTTCCCTCGACCGCCGATATATGGATCGCGTTCAGTTCTCGACAGACGACTAGAGGGACGTCTAAAGACACGGTTCCACACATTAGAGAACTTAATATATCTTATTGTTGCATGTATAATTATTGAAAATAATTTCTCAAATATACGCCCGAGAGACGGGAGAAATTCGATTCGCTTCGATACGCCCGAATTAGCCTCCGATTGTTCCTCCCCCGCAACTGGACCGACTCCAATTAGCGACTACCGTGTAATTAACGTGTCCTCCGTGGCGGGACCTAGTGAGGGTGAAAAGGTCACGTGCGTATCGCCGGCTCCTAATTTCGAGGTACTGCGCGATGGTCGGAGACTTGAAACGTGTTGTGGCTTGTGGTAGTATCAGTAGTAGTAGTAGTTGTTGTATCAGTAACGGTAAGTCGATGATATGGTGATTCGTAGTGACCGTGACGATGACGGTGATGATGGTTGATCATGTATGGTGACGGTGGTAGTGGTGGTAATTATACTTGTGGCTAGACGGGGGCGAGTGACGTGAGAGGTTGGATACATATCGTAATATTCCCCCGAAAAAGGGGAACAAGGGCCAAGGGTGGAGTGTAGGGGACGAGTTTCGGGGGAGGAGGGGGTTTAGTTAGAGGTGCTAAAACGTCTTATCGGCTACACATCCAAAGCAGCTCATTCCACGCATTCCAACCGCAACGTTCTTCGTTATACTTTCGAACCTTCCTTCCTCTCCTTTGTTTAAGGGGAGCTTCTGCTTTAGACAGTCGAAAAATACGAGGAAAACCTTGCGAATTCTTTTCAGAGAAATGAATAAAATTATCAGTATGAGGTTTTGATCATAAATATATAGTTGGTGCCGAAAATAACTATAATTTTCGGCGAAATTGATCGTCTTTTCTCTCAGGATAAAATTATGTACGCGCCCTTTCGATTCATGATGTTTTATCGTCCATTGTATACATTTGTTTCATACGATTATAACGACGAAAATATAGTCGTTTTCTTTGATCTGAAAAAATCCGAAATAACTTCAATACTTAGATAGCACAAAGAATTCAAAAAGAATTTAGTCGTATGTCACCAATTCTGAGTTTATTTTTAGATGCAAAAAGAATTCTTTTCACTGAACTAAACTCTGAAGAATTCTTTTTGCATCTGAAAATAAACTCAGAATTGGTGACATGCGACTGAATTATTTTCGAGTTCTTTTTTAATTCTCTGTACTATCTGGGTACAATTCCTAAATTTTCTGCCCTCATCTATTCATCACACGAGTCGTTGTATATAGAATCCGGTATGTAAAATATTTTTCGTGGTATTCGGTTGTGAAATAAGTAATTTCGGACTTTTCAGGTAATATAACACGACTGTAAGTTTATATCGTCGTAATTTTATAAAATAATGTACGCGTCGTTCCGATCTATAATGTTCTACTATCCTTTGTTTACGTATTTGCTTCGTAATATTTATCACATTGCTTTAAATATAAAAAGATTATTTTTAAGAAATTGAAATTCTGCCCAGGTTTTTTGTACTGAGTGCTGTGTCGCCGGCTTATAACTGGCAAACAATACTACATCTTGCGTAATAACATGAAATGAATGGAGCAAGAAAATTTAAGAGCTGTATTAAATTTATTGAAGTACAAGTCCAAGAATTTTCTGTGGCAAATGTTCAAAATTTGTATTCTTCTCGGGCCACACTAAATAAAAAAGAAAAAGAGAAGAAAGATGAATCGCAACTTTGAAGTGTTGCCATTTTGTGAAATTTTTTTGTCTTCTCACATATAACAAAGGCTTCCAAATATTTTCCAGCAAATTCAATACTTAGATAGCACAGAGAATTCAAAAAGAATTCAGTCGTATGTCATCAATTCTAAGTTTATTTTTAGATGCAAAAAGAATTCTTTTCACTGAACTAAACTCTGAAGAATTCTTTTTGCATCTGAAAATAAACTCAGAATTGGTGACATGCGACTGAATTATTTTCGAGTTCTTTTTTAATTCTCTGTACTATCTGGGTAAAATTCCTAAATTTTCTGCCCTCATCTATTCATCACACGAATTGCAATATTACTCATCAATTAGACACGTCCAGCACAAAAATCTGAATGGAATATTAATTTCTTTTTAAATAATTTGTTTATATTTAAAATAAATAGTATGTTCAAAACTCTATACTGATATCTTTGTACATTCTCTCTTAAAGTGAATCAATGGATAGTCACTGATATCAGTTATAAGTACAACACTGAGCAGTCCCAGTGCTGTACTCATAGCTGCAAATCAGTGTATATTTACTGCTTTCAATGATGTTTCACTGATTCACATTAAGAGAGTTCCTTTGAAAAAGATTCGTTTAGTTTTTCGACTATATCCAAAGCAGAGTCTCCCCTTAATCGCGAGCGCGTCGTTCGTTCGTTCATTCGTTCCCTACGATTAGGACCGTGTCCGTCGTCCTCGTGGACGTTTCTCGCGGTCGGACCGTCCTCGGCGACGATCGCGGTAGCGCTCGACGATTCGTCCTATGACTCGCTGATTCGGTGACTAGTATCGCATAATTGGATGACTCATCTAACGTGTCCGATGCACAGATCGGGCAGATTAGCGACTGATGGGACGAATCATGTGATTTGACTTCGTTATGCCGCCGCGTGATAAAGTCCTTCTGGTGTTTCACAGAATGCAACACACATACGTCGTGGTGCTGTCGTGTGCGTGCCAAACGTCAGATATATTATCTCGTCTGGCTAAGGTCATCGAATGAAGAAATCGTGGACGAATCGTTCTCGAGTGATGACACGACACGCAAAGTGCAAAGAGAAAGGCGGGGAGAGAACACGTGGCTTCACATCGGGCTGTGTTGGCGGTGACACACGAGGGAGGTGAAACACGAGGGTCTTGCTTGTGCGAAGATATTATTATTCGGTCATCGCATGCTTTCCCGAAGGAGAGTCGTATTCCAATTGTCTTTTCTTCTTTCGCGGATAATTACCTGCTTCCTCCTGCCGCGTTCCCGCGACGGACTTGATCCACGGCGAAGCTTTGGGAATTATTTCAAAATGCAAACGACATCGGAATACGTGTGAGATTATAGATTATGTTAATTGATATTGCGTAAAGAGATAGCACGCGTGAGATGAAATGTTTTGCCTTCGCGATTTTTCAATAAATGCCACTAATAACGTCGAGACTTCTCATGGCGTGAGGAAGATTGCAGATTTTTACTTCTGATGTGTTAATTCTAGATTGTCAATATTCTAGCAGTAGTAGTAGTCGGTCCGTTATTGCTAATATGGAGTCCCTTTGTCTCCCTTAGTTGTTTTTCGCTTGTAACTTGTCTTAATGTTATCAATTATTTTTTACACAGAAGAAAAATAAAGTATTACTGATTACAAATATTCTTTATTAAACTGCTACTTCAAGTGTATATCAAAACTACCATGAGCAATCTAAGGTTAACGATTTTATTCATGAATGACAACTAATCTCAGCGAGTCATTGTATTAGAATTTGAGACAGCCGAGACTGTTAGAATGGGGAACGGCTTACAAAGAAGTTTGCCTCGATTTGAAGAGATCAGCTGACAGTATAATAGGAAAACGCGAGCGAATGCGATAGTCTTGCATGGCTGGTTGATCGTTTGCAAATAGTCTCAAAGGATGTATTGAAACGAATATTGTGGCTTGGCAAAATACAAATGAGCATTACGAAATAAATGGATACCCGCGGAAATTACGGAGCCTGCTCGGTATAATTTTGTCTAAACAATGAATCTTCCGACACGTTAACCCAAGTGCACCTTTGCGGGCGGTTGGTATTCTAATCTACCGGCGGTGTGCTTGAATATTTTAATAATTCCTTTCTTCCAGCTCAAGCGACTAATTTCTTCTTGATGCCCGAACGACAGCTAAGGCAAATTACTTCGGAGACTCCGCGTCAAATTACGGCAATTAATTACGGCGCGCAACTAGATTGCAGCTATTAATTGCAGCGCGCGCGTCTGTCGCCCCGGGATCGGGTTATGCCCGGAGAAATTCGCACTGAAAAGAGAGGAAATTGGACCGAGTAGCTTCCTCTCGGATCGAATGTGTCTCGCTTCCTCGGGCTAATCGCCGTCTTCTGCACGCCCGTGTGAATTTATGAACGGGAATTTAGAATATTCTCTCGCTCTCGGGGGACAACAAGGCGTCTCGCGCCGGGATTTCATTCGTCGGAAGCAGGCAATTACTAATTACGGGACAGAAGCCGCTATAATTTCCGCGACGAGTTCAGTCCTCGACGGAGCCGCGGCCGGGCACCGTCGAAAAATGCCGTCGTGGTCTCGCCAAGTGAGTCGTAGTTGAGTCGCGAATTATACTCGTAGATGATCATCGAATCCTCACACTGGAGGTCACCCTCTGCGACGTCCATGCTCTCTTAAAGTGAATCAGTAAAAATGTAACTGATTGAATCAGTAAAAAGAGTGTTCTACCGATAATCAGTGAATATTCACTAATCTTCGATGGAAACACTGCCGCTTGAATGCTCCGTCTTAAGCTTGGTTTACAATATGCGGAGTAAGTTTGGAGTAAGAAGTAAATCGTAAGAATTGAGTAAAATCATAGATGAGTATTCTTATAATAATTGATTGGCCAATTCTTACGGCTTACTTCTTATTCCAAGCTTACTTCGCATATATATTGTAAACTAAGCCTTGTATCTCATGGATTTTGATACAATTTTGATGCACGATAAATGGAAGAGAGAATAAGATTTTATCGTAAGATCTGCAGTGCATAAATCCGTTGTACCGAATTCAGCTTTCTACGTGTGTAACGACGGAATTAACGGCGGACGCCTGTGTTTGCAAAATGCACCAATAATGGCAGGTCGCTACTATTGACTGATCCCTTCAGCGAGATTTTACTGATTTACTGATTTGCTATACTTACAATTAACTACCGCACGGGAGCAAATCTCAGCTCGTGCAACTGAATAAGGACCAGATGAAAATTCAGCGATATGAAGTAATACGTTATTATTAGAAAACATTCGTCTGAATATTCAGCAAAACTCGGCTGCAATAACAACAACTGACTGAGTAGAAATCTCCTGCAGTAGTATCTTTGTTTCTACAACCAGATGGAATTTTCCATCTGATTCATATTTTTACCAAGTGATGGAAAATTCAGTTACACTAACAGCATTGTTTTTTCCGTGCAGTTATGATCCGAGTAGAACAATTTCCGGGGACAACTGATTATTGGCCAGAAACTGGCTAAAATTTTGACTGTCTATGATTTTTACTTAGACAGTGACTGTTCAGAAACTGGCCAGAAAAACATTGACCAATGTGTTTTGGCTACTTATTGGCCAGAAACTTGATAAAAAAAAAGGGAAATTAAAAATAAAGCTATAACTATCTTAGTGATGAGTGAGTTTTCACGTGAAGATATTCTGTCTTTTCTGAAACTCGAGTTTTTTTTACGTTATTTTTACATTGTCTATTGAATAATAAAACATAATATTTTATAATGTAATGTAATCAAACGAGAATTTTTTACAAAAAATAGGAACTCTGACTAGAAACTGGTCAGAAAGTAGTCAGAAACTGATTAGTTTTATTGTTACTGGGGAAGTGAACGTCGCCAAAACTGGCCAGTTTCTGGCCAGAAACCAACCTTTCTTAATCCCCTTAATCATTGACACTCTAGGAAAAAAATTTGGGTTTCTATGCGACCAGCATAGTGCGGCTGAACTTCTTGCTTGCGTTCAATGGTTCCAAAAGAGAACTGCACAATTAAAATTGTGAATAATCGTCGTTGATCGCAATAAAACGCCTTTTCTAAAGTTATTTAGAGTTATACGGGGATTAAAGGAGATCGATAATTAGGTGTCAATAATTGGGGTATTTTATCCTAACCAGAATCCCTGGCCAGCTACTATTAGACTCCAGTCAATGTTCTACTCGGGAAGTATAGCATTTCGCACCGATTGTACTTTAGAAAGTGTATCTCCTAGAGCCAAGATCTGAACTCGACGAGATTATGCCGGCTTCGAGTCCGGCGTACGCCAAGGGATTTATCGAAGGGCCTAGGGACCGGTGGGGACGGATGGTGGGTGATATCACGGTACAATGCTCGTGCTTGCTAAGTTCCCGACACAACGAACAACGAGAGATAGGCCTTGGTGCTGGTGCAGTTGATTGCTCGAGATTTCGCCGAAAGGTCGCGAAGTTTCCTCACGAAGGCGTAGGAGGAGATGAATGAAAGAGAAAGACGGGAAGGTGAGGATGGTGCTTGCGATCTCTGTGACAGAATGAGAAAAAGTAAGAAAGAAAGACAGACAGAGAGACAGAAAGACGAAAGAACGAGATGGACGAAGATGTGCTCTGTTTGTGGGTGATTGTCGGCGTGCTTGTTCGCTCGCCTGTTCCGTCCGACTCGTGTGCGGAAGTGCCACTCGTGGAGTGCCACGGATCCGTCAGTTTTTCGTCCCGTCGAAACCCTCCCTCCCTCCCTCCCCGGCTTCGAGTGCCACTCAAGCTACATAGACTCCGTCTAAGTCCTAAAGTCTAACAGGCATGGACACGAGAGTGCAAAGGGGCCGGTAACGAGACTGCGAATGCGACGTTGTTCGTGAAAAACGTTCATTACGCACGCCCACGAACGCGATTACGGACACACTCGCGCCGATCGCTCCGTACCACGCCGCAATTGAATTCCTTATCTTCTCTTTGCCTCGTAGTATACACATTTTTATGCACAGAGGATTTTCAATAAAACGCGTCAACGCGTCTCCTTTCTCCAATTCGGCCGAAAATCATTCGAGCCATTGCTTTCTACTTGCGACTCTTTGGCTCCCCGACGCCTCGGACATTTTCTCGGAATTGCGCGACCATGGAAGAGTCGCGCGGGGGTGAAATTTCACGGTTAGCACAAGCTGCGCGTATAGCGAGAGGGCGCCGCCACTGTGAACGCGACGCACGAAAGTGGGTCAAAAAGCGCGAAAGACGGCAAGCGGGGGGAGCCGGTAACGTGCGGCGGCGGCGATGGCGGCGGTGGCGGTGGCGGCGGCGGCGGCGGCGGCGGCGGCGAGCTGATGATAGTAGCTTTTCCGAACGACTTCGCATCCGTGTATACCGAGAACGTATGTACTATAAACGAGAGGAAAGGCGCTATAAAACGGGCGAAAACGGTCTCGGGGTACACGACTACGTCTGCTCTAAAAACTATCTAACACGGATTGCGTGGGGCAGAGCGGACATGGCGATGCTGGGGGTGGTGGTGACGGTGGCGGCGGTGCTCAGGTGCTTCGGGGAACTTTTCACGACGGTCACACAGTAAATAGATAGGCTCGTTTCGCTATGTGACAGTGGTACAGCGGGGCGCAGCGACAATTGCTGTGTGTGCTCGTACGCGTGTGTGGGTGAATAAGCGGTGGTACACATCGACGCTTCAAAAATTCACGTCGACGGACGCTCCTGTATCGTTGCCATGCAAGTCCGACGGAATCGACGCGCTCGAGATATCGCTCGAGACGCGATACGAGTGTCTTAACGTTCTTCCTCTTTTCATCTTTTCTCGCTCTGTGCTTTTCAACACATTGACTGCCGCGTCACCTATATCTGGGTGATGCATAAGTTTTCCCGACTTGTCTAATTGAGGAAGGATCTACTGAGTTGTTATAAAAATAGTAATGATGTGTTATCATTAATACAACATAAGTAAGCAAATTATGCAATATTATCTTGCATGATAGTTTTGCCGCATACACACGTAGAGAATTTTTATTGAATAAAATAGTGTATTACACGAGAAGAATTTTATAGTAAAAAGTTAATGCAGAATTTCGTAACTGAGGAGTAGGTTGATGTTCTACAGTGATTATTCTTTTTACATTATTTGTGCTATTTATATTTCAGTAACTGGAATGCACCATTAAAAAATTTGCTATGTTAATAGCGGAATTGACTATATTTCAAATCAGACCTCACTAATAGTCTATTTCTACACTATTACAAATACAATGAAATTGAAAAGAATTTATATAAAAAAACTATAATATTCTTCCCTTGTAATAATATAATTTAAAACACGTGTATTGCACTAGTTAGAGTATATTTATACTGAAGCCAAAATTTATATGTGACAGCAAGAATAATTTGATCAGATATATTTTGTAATCTGGTATTACACGAATTTATCAAGGCAAACTGGGTCTAGATAGCCCCGGGGGGTATATTGTTCATGTGCCTTTTTTAGTATTTATGTCGAAAAGAACAGTGGATATATATAAAATCGCGAAATAGCTTTATTTTGGAACATTTTTCCCTGAATTCTATTAAAGTCAAAATAATATTGCAGTTAAAAAATATAAAAAGCTGTTTTAAAACAAATTTTTGTACCTCTCGAAATTTTGTATTAACATCCTCCATCGTGAATGAATAAAGTTAAACGACGTGTTATTAGCTAGAATGAAGTTTCTTGCAGGTACGATATAATGTTTCGAACAATAAAAGCAATTTTATTATATTTTATTTATTTATTTTTATTTTATTTTATTTTTATTTTACATTTTTTATATGTGACTTTCTTACCCCGTGCTATTGGGAACTGAGCCTGGTACCAGGAAAAGATGTTTCAACGTGTTGACAGACAGATGCTCAAAAAAATCGTTACTTTCTTGTAATTAACGGTCTCCGGATTTGCGATTAGGCGTTTACGAGCGTTACTGATGGTATCATGCGCGACTCGGCGACACGAATTTTTGCATTAGATGCCACGTGTTTTATATCGCTCGTATAACCTGACGGGACGTCAGAATGCTGTGTATCGAAAATCCTATAAAAATAAACGAGACGATAAAGCGACATTAGCAATAAAGACCGGGATCTGTAAACTTCCAACGTTTCGGCGGACTACGACGTGATATTAGCGGCGCATTTGTCCCAAGATTCTTGCCTCTGATACTGCAACAGAAGTACAGTAGGGGAGACTGGGGCTAGATGCCATATATTTTAGAATTTTGAAGTTATAACTTCTCAGGCAACTAATTGCAGTGACTGACTATATAAATATGATAAAGGCAACCTTCTTCTTTACATTAATGTCCGCTACGACTCTGTTAATCGTATGTTTTGTAATAACTAAAATACGAATGTGCAGCAACATAGCCATCTTGTCCTGATATCGGGTTCAGTTGTCCAGTAGCGAAGAGTGAGAAGGCCACGTATATGTATTCTGATTAATAGTCCAGAGTCTTCGCGCGAGAAGACCACAACCCTCTTGCCAACTCTTAATTACAAATCAACCTTTTTTCTCGTTCGCCTATATTCTATATTTCAATCATTTTATGAATGAAAATTGAATTTATTACCGGAAACAGTATATTATATAAGGAATTTTATTCTAGCTAGTAACACATTACTTAATTTTATTCAGGCATGATGGGGAATATTAATGCAAAATTTCAGGAGGCTCGAAAATTTACTTTGCTATTACCAAGTAGTTTTTTTTATTTCTTAATTGTAATGTTACTTCGATTTTAATGAGACTCAGAGAAAAGTGTATTTATATTCTAAAAGAATCATTTCGTGATTTTGTATTTTTCTCTCACTACTTTTCTCAAAATAAATATTAAAAAAAACACATGAGCAAAACATACTCCTGGGGTCATATAGTTCCGACCTACTCTATACACCGTCGCGTTATGAGCGTGAATTTTTGAAAACTGCTGCATAGTGGCGCGAAGGGGAAAAGTGCGCGCGTTCATACACTTCGTGAGAGAGTAAACCTGCGATTACGTGCACGCTGGACGCGAGCATGAGTGCGAATTTATGTGCGTGTTGTGTGTTTGTGTGTGGATGCGGGTATGTGCGTTGGAAGACGAAGGACGGTGCGTACGAATATATGTTCGTGTACCTGTGTGTACTGTATGTGTGTGTGTGTGTGTGTGTGTTGGGCGTATCTGTCGGCTGTAAACATGTACTCGCCGCGCATCGTTGAGTATCGGTGTGTGAGAGCCCCGGCGATTTTCCATCTCTGATTTGATTTTCCACCCTGGGGAAGGCGGAAGCGCCGTCAAAAGCGCCGGAACAGACGGAACACCACGAATTGTTCCGGGAGATGTAGCGCCGAAATATCTCGATTGCACGAGCTACACCGCGAGATGAGGTCGGATCGCTAGGTCGAGAGTCGAGTTTGCTCTTTAACCCGTTAACCATCGCGCGTGTGCCTCGCGGTTCGCACGAGAAGCCTCATCGGTCTGGGCGATCACAGCGAGAGAGAGAGGGAGAGTGAAAGAGAGCGCGTGAAGAAAGAGGCACAGAAAAGTACGCGACACAGTCGAAGAGCAGCGATAAGCAATCCTGGCCACGATCGAGGCGGGAATCCTCCCTCGAGGATTCCGAAACGATCACTCCAGCTAGATACAGCACGACGTCGCGAGTGCGACGTCGTTGCTACGAGTAGGAAACCCTCGGATTGTCGAGTCTTCCCCCTTGAATCTCCCAACTCTTCAGCCTCTCTCTCTCTCTCTCTCTCTCTCTCTCTCTCTCTCCGCGGAATGCTTCCGCCATTTCTCGCGGATTTCCGACGGATTCCTTCGAGGTTTCCTCGCGTCCGCGCCGGAATCGGAAGACTCTCCGGCCGGGTCGTTCGAGCCGGGTCTCGTCGGATGTAATCGAAAGTTGCCTCGCGCACCTGTCCCACCTGTCGTTTCCGCGAGTTCCCGAAGCTCGCGTCGCGTCAATGTTCCGGCCGCCTCTGTCTATCGGCGTCTCCCGATCTCGCATGTGCTTCATATAATACCGTACCTTAATCTCGCCGCGAGATTGCGGAACATAGAACGGGAGAGCCCTTCCGCCGCTCGATGGCAGCCCGATCGATCGCGGGGGCAATGATCGAGTTGAGTCGCACGAGGCGAGAGGAGTGCCTCGTACCTCGACCCTGTCGGTCCCTCGAATCGAGGGTGAGCCGCCACCCCCGGGGGAGGAAGCTAACAAGAGCGAGGGGACCACTCCACTCACCCCCTGCGGCGCTCGCCTGTTCGTATCGCGTTTATATTTTCCGCTTCTCCAGAATGCACTTTGTTCCCCTCTCATTTTTTTCTTTTTTCCTACTTTCTTGGGGAATATATATATATATATATATATATATATATGTATATATATATATGTATATATATGGTGATATACACAAGTATTCTCAAGCGTGAGCACACGACGAAAGACACGGGGCGAAAAAGTAAAAGCGATTGGCAGTGCAATAATTGGCTACTCGCAAGCAACTACTCGCACAAAACAATGGGCAGCGATTTTCAAAATGTCAGCGCATACGTGTATATACAATTGTACACACACAAATAATGACACAGCAGAGATGGGCGGATAGAGCTGATGCACAGATATATACACATATGCGTCGATACGTTAATGAGCGTCGATCGTAATGAGAGTGACACACACACGCACATGTACATATATACATATATGTATATACATATATGCGCGTATGTATACATATATATATAGATTTATAATTATGAGTATATATATATATGCGACATGGGTAGAAATAGCGTAAGGACCTGCTTCTGGGCCATCGACTGCATCTGCTGGAACATGATCCTTTCCTCCTCTTTTCCTAGAACAATAGAAAGTAACGAGGAACTCTTGGAGGAACTGTTGGTCCCAGGTTTTCGGATCGTCAGTGTGATTATGTGTCTCGTGGACGTTTTTTGTGTCTATGTGTATGTGGATGTGTGATCGTGTGCGTGGGTGTGTGGATATGTGTGCATGTGTGTGTGTGTGTGCACGCGCGCGCACGCGTGTGTGTGTAAGTCGATGCGTGAAATTTTCAATCGATTCTGATGATTACCTACAACAGTTTACACTCGACCGCAATCTTTGCCAATTTTTCTCTTCAGCATCGTGTTCAAATTACCCGAGCACAAAAAGAATCATATGCAATTACACATAAAAAATGATATAAAATTATATATAAATTATATATAATTATCGTACATGTGGATCTTTATATATTGTTTGCATGTGTAATCATAGGTAATTATGCAGGGTGTTTTAGTAAATGTGGACAATCTCCTAGGAATATATAGTTCAGATGAAAATAACCCCTATAAGTTCATCTAAAATTTTTCCCTACAATGCTCCTTACTGAGATATTCGTCTCTGAAACTGGGATCTGTAAAGCTTTTTCTAAAACAACTATATAGCAGATTTTGATAATCTTTATATTATCTTGATAATCGTTAGGATTTTATAAAGTTAAGGAATTTAATAAATCTTTTGATATCAGGAAGTGAGCGAACTATCTTCAAGTTTGTTAATCCTCATATATTGGAGTAGGGTTTGTTAATTTTAAAACATTCCTTTAAAATCCTCAAACTTTTTTGTAAAAAAAGATATTCTTTTTTAATTAAAAAAAAAAAAAAAACGAATAATTTTTGAGAATACCGCACTTGTGAATAGTGAGAGGTAAAATTATTTTTAAAGATAAGATTATCGTTATTAATAATGGTTTCGTGTAAGACGAAACTCTGAACTAATTAAGTTAAAATTAATTTAAATAAAATAGATTTATCCAAAATCATAACAAATGTTAAATAGCACCTTTTATTCCAATAATTTACATTTTAGCTGGTAATATCAAAAAGTTATTTTTAGAAAATTTCTTTTAAATCCTAATTTCGGGGTCACATATTAGCAGGGGTGTGTTATAGAAAACAATTTTATACGAGCTTATGGGTTTCATTTCACCTGATCTATATACCTCTGGGAGATTGCCAACCTTTACTGAAACACCCCGTATATATCCACACAGAAAACAAATGCTGTTGAACGAAGAAAAGAAAATATTAAACGTCGACCTCACATGTTGCCACAAACACACAAGCAGTTATTTTATTTATATTTGCACAACAGCATTTCCCTCCGTGAGGACATATTTAATTGTGTATGACTTTAGAAGGGTGAGTCGTCTAAAATTAGATTTTAAAATATTTGTTGTTTTTTTGTATTAGAAGAGAAAATATGTAAAGAATAAATTGTACGGTTGAAAGAGATAAATATTGTGACTAGCGAAATATCAACGCGGGAAAAGGAAGTTTGGTTGGATGAACTAATTTTTAATTAAATATGAACGACTAAGAAATTTCAATTGAAATTACTAGGTTTCTGTTTAAATTAACCAGGAATCTTGATAATTTAGACTGAATTTTGATAACTTCAACTTGAGTTTCTGAATTGTTCATATTTCGCCAGCAATTGATTCATCTAACCAAACTTTTTTTCTGAAGGTCGTTATTACTCACACAACACAACGTCTAAAATCGGAACATAATCTAAAAGATATCTTAAAGACGTCTCTGAGACGTCGGAATATAAGACGTCTCTAAGATGTCTTTAAAACGTCTTTAAGATATCTTATGTCTCAACTTTAGGTGTTGTGTTCTTTTCTACATTGAGACAAAAATATTTGAAAATTTATTTGTAGGGAATTTATTTCCATAAAGATTGCTTATGGAAATAAATTTTATTTAGAAAAAGTAAACTTTATTTCACAGAAATAAATTTTATATCTCGTAAATAAATTTTCAAACATCTTTTTCTCAGAGCGATGTAAAGAAAAACAGATATTTTAGAACCTGACATTAAGTGATTCATCCTCTGTACATGGCCATAATAGACAAAATTCATATATAATTCATATATAATAATTTTTCCTGGGTATTTATATCGCGACAGACGGAACAATGTACTGAGAAAAAAGAATATTCGAAAATGTATTTGTGGACTAAAAGTTTCATTTCAAAGAGAATAAACCTTGTGTCTCACAGAAACAAACTTTACTATCCACAAGTAAATTTTCAAGTATACTTTTCTTCTGTGGTTGCAGCCGTTTTTATGGTATCCTAAGCAAGGGAAATAAAATTCGGTCTATCAATCGCTCCCAATGGAAATCGAAGATATGAGCAAGATATCGACACGTGGGCGAGGCGCGTGTTCGCGCACCGCTCTCGCCGAGTGTGCCGAAACGTGACAATTTATTCCGCAATATGTGCCTCGATCTCGAGATCCGCTCGTTAGTTATCGTGTCGCGAACCGAAGCAGCATACTCTCGATGTCGCGTACTTCGTCAGCGTGTTTCGCGAACGGGCCGCTCTCGTTATAAGGGAGACTTCTCGTCTATCTTTTTATTCTCCTTGCCGTGGGGCTCGTTTGCGGGTGTATCTCTTGAAAATTCTATTTTCCCGCACGCCGTCTTTTACCATCCGTGCGCCGTCGGTTCCGCAGGATGCGATCATGCGGGTCGCAGGACGGCGAAACGAGAGCTGTGAAAGCGCGCGGGGTTTGCCCGCTCCGGCGAGTTGCCGCGACCGGACCTAACGAGATAATTCGATACACCTTTACGGCTGCCGAGGACGACCGACGTATACGCGAAAAATTCGTCGAGAGGGGAAATCGAGTCTCGCCTTCGTTAGCGGAGGCGTATCGCGCGGTTCATTTGCCTTTGCCGAGTATATCGACGGGCAAGCGTTTCCTCGCGCGAGCGAGACATTCGACCTCGCACTCAATTCCGGCTCACTTCACGGCTGTGTGCGCGCGCGCGTGTGTTCGTTATGCCGCGCGAAGTCGCTTGGAAATTCGCGCGCTGTAATACGGCGAAATTGCGGAAAATTACCGCGGAGATCTCACAGGAGGCTAGGCAAGGCAAACGAGTCGAAAAGCCCTCGTCCGAGCTGCCGAAAAAAAAACGATATTTTTCCTTTCGAGAGATGCGGTGTGGAAAAATCGAGCGCGAAACTTCGTTCATTTCGAGCGCGAAAGCATTTGGACCATCCGCGAGCTTCTCTTTCTGTCGATTTCACCGCAGTATTCACTAACGATCGACGGTCACACTTGGAATTCCTCGCAACAGGATGCAGTGTTAAAGATCATTCATTAAAGTAGTTTGAAGAGGGAATTGCAATCAACGACTCACCCATCCCCTTGTTCTGAAGCATCTCGAGGAGCTTCTTGATGCTCTCATCGCGAGCTTGCAGTGTCTGCTTTTGCGTCTCTATTCTTAATTCCAGCTCCTGTAATGAGAAATGCAGTTAATTAACAGTGAAGAAATCACAGTGTGCGTTACTAAGCGTACAGCTTTGCGAGACCGGATGAACGCGTCTGATTTTAGCATCAGTACTCTCTGAATTTCTTGGAGTGAAAGAAGGCAGCCATGTTTCGCCTGATTTTGGGTCCATGACATTTTTTTTACATACAATTAAGGATTATGTCGAGTCCATTGTGAATATGTAATTCTCTAATCTGAGCCGCGAGAGATTTCCACAGCCCTCTTGTTGACTTTTAATTGGGCCAACTTTACTTCGTGCACTTATGTGCACTATTTCTAATTATTTTATAAATAAAAATTGCATTTATTATGAAAAACAATATATCACACATTTGCAAGAAATTTCATTCTAGCTAGTAACATATCGCTTCATTTTATTCGTTTACAATGAAGAATATTAATACAAGATTTCGAGAGGCTCGAAAATTTACTCTTTGCTGTTAAATCAAAAAATAAGAAAAAGGGCAATTCGAATTCAAGCACAGGATTAATAGTGCTATATACCATATGAGTAAAAACCATCCTTGTGTTAGGAAAACGTGTAATATTTATTGAACATGAATAATCAATATAAAACAATCATACGTTTCGGCTCAACCATGAACCCTCTTCAGTGATAATAAAACTCAAGGTTTACGATACGAACGCATTACAATTAGTTAAAGACCTGAATAAATTGACATGAATTTTAATCACAATATTAAAGCCGACAAGATCGTTACCGAAATAATATTAAGTAGTTAATTAATATTGAGAAGTAGCCGTCATAACTATAAAAAATCATAAAATAAAATAAAAGTAAGAAAAATTGAAATATAATAAATAATTAAAACTGACAATATAAAATACCTTTGTTGAGTTCAGTTAAAAGTAAACCGATCCTGTCAACGATAACATCGCCGCGTCTTCGAAATACAAATAATTACAGATTTATATGCATTAACAATACGGAAACGACTTGTGGAAGAGAAAGAAATCAAAACAAAGTTTATTTTCATAACAAGCCGCAGTAGCTGGTGCCCAAATATTCGATATCCTTTTGTGAGTTAAGACCTTGCTTCTGCAATTTGATGAAAATCATTTCTGAGATCAGGCATTTTAAGTAAAAGCGTTCCTCATGTAAAACTTTGTTACCAAATCAGTTTTTTTTTCTACTTCTTAACTCTAATATTATCCCGATTTTAATGAAACTAAGAGAAAAGTATATTTATGTTTTGAAAGAACCATTTCGCGATTTTCTACCCACTATTACTTTCAAGATAAATACTAAAGAAAAGCACATACGCCTGGAGCCATATAGCCCCGATTTTCCCTACATTTACTTCACATCTCGAGCGGAATCATCACTTCGACATTTTGGGCTTCGCATGGCGTTATAAAAGTAGAGAAAAAAGACAGAAAATAAAGAAAGCAGAAGCGATAAAGCCTCGCTCGTAGCCGTCCAATACACTCGATTCGCGCGAACATCAACGTCAGGGAGATAGTGCAGCCGCTTAACGACCGCGTAACGAATTTAGCATGCCTCTTTGACGGTGAGAAAGTAATTAGTCCGGAATTAGACGCTGTTGGCCTTCCAACCGGCTTTTCCCGCTGCGAGGGGAACGCTCGCGTGCGATATTACTGCGATTATTGCGGGGCCTCGCGCGCTGAAAACACGAGAATTCTCGGACGTTACCGAGCAAGAAAGCCGCGCACGGCCGATGTGGCCGATAATTAATTCGATCGAACTGCTTTCGAGATGAAAACCCAGCCGTGAATATTCGCGCGGCGCGCCAGCCCGAAACAGCACGGAACTACGTTCCGCACGTGAGTAAAAACGGCCAAGAAAAACGTTCGTGTAAGCGCATCTTGCGGGTTCCCTCGAACGTTTGGGAGAGTGTCGACGAACCGGCGTACGACCGGCAGATTCGGCAATGAGAGTTCGCGAGGGGACGAGAAAGCGAGTGCATAATCTGGCGAGAGGCCAAAGGCGACCAGTTGCTTCCTGTACGTTGTACATTTGACCTGTCTGCGACATCTCGGCCGCGAGACATTCGTGCTTGCTCCGTTTCTTACCAGATTAGACTACTTCCCAGCGGAGTAGCCGTGGAAATTCCTTTTCGCTTCGAGTTATTGCCGTGTGCACACAAATCGCGTCTCTCACGAATTGTATGCTTGCATACAACAGAAAAGTATATCATTCTATCGCTAAAAAAAGCAACCTTTCGGGTTATCTTCTTTCTTTTCATACGGAAAAAAAATCTCAATTGGTACAATCTAATTGAAGATTAGAAAGAACTAATTGAAGATTAGATGGTCAGAAGTGATATGTTATGAAAACTCTGTATGAAAACTCTGAATATTCGGCGACATTAGAACTCGGCTGAGACAACTACAGCCGAATTTTCGTCTGGTCTCTGAGCGATAAGAGAGACGTCGCAAACAAGATTTATCTGTAAATCTATAGATTTGTAGATCTACGGATAAGTCTTGTTTGCGACGTCTCTCTTATCGCGTAAGAGAGTATTCTTATTTAAATAAACATATTCCTCTTGATATATTCAAGAGGAATATGTTTATTTGAATAAGAGATCTATAGATTATTTAGAATAATATCTAGCAAACAAATAATCTACTTGATTAAAAGGGCAATATCTTTTCGATAAAAGTTCTCGTTTATAACATGGTATTATAGGAAACTTGCAGCTAAAGCTTTTTTATTTAGGATGTACTCATCCTAAATTTGAGAAAAGCTCATTATACCATTATATCATATAAAAAAAATCTCAAAACAAGAATTTATTTCCTCGACAAGAGATATGATAGGAAATAATATGCCAGTTATGACAGGAGTCGAAGTAATAGTATAGATTGTGATAATAAATTTGATTAATATAACATTCAAATATTATCATTTACTTGTAGTTTAAATCACGAACTTGTAGACTTTGAAGGTTTTAAATACATCCCTTCATTTACTAATTATAGCCCGAACGCGTCAATAGTCTCTTTTATTTTGTGACAACCAGGAGCGCTTCTGAACTTTATTCAGAAAAATGTATGGTCATCGTTTAGTAAACGAGTGTATATGATTGCCACTTATATATATTATTGCTATGACACGCGTTTACGTGTGCAATTGCGAGTATATGTATAGTAGGCATATTGAACAGAGAAGTCAGGAGATTTAGATGGAAATATTATAATAGGCAATGTTGAAAATATAGAGTATTGTAAGCACATAGAGCGTCGAAAATCTTTAAGATATAAATGACTAAGATTCACACTTTGACAAATTTTGTGCGGAAGTTTCCGTATTGTTTCGTTTTCCAACGGTATATACCTCTGATGCGTGTAATTGCGAAATCTCTAAGGTCACAGTTCCAATTATGGGTTGATTCCTAATTTCTAGTCAAATTTGGTTTGTTAAAGCATTAAAAATATAAACATTGTGATGAAACATTAAGATAAAAATACAAACATTTTAACGATATGATTAACCTTGGGCCTTGTGAGATTCAGTATAAAATGTTTATCATTAATAAAAAAGAAGTAATCAGATCATGACCGCTTTAAAAAAAAATGCAGACTCAGCGATTCTGCTCAGCGACAGTCCACAATGAAATTGTCAGTTTCGTTCAGTCATCGCTGGGCTGTGTTATAGTCTGGAATCTTTTCAATGTGACCGTAGAATTTTCGTAAGTAAGTAAACCTCATTCATTTTATTTCGAGTCAGTTAAAGTAAATTCATACTTAGTACAAAATCCGATTATATTTTAATTATCTTTTCTTAAATATATTGCTCAGTAAACAGTAATGAATAACACGTTATAGGTAATCAGATAAATCTATAGACTACGGTAAAATGACATTTTTTAAATAAAAAAGTAATGTTTTTAACTTATGTTTTTATGTGGTTATTATAACTAGTATTAATATATAGGTAATATAGTATATAAGTAATATATATACATGTGTATATATATATTTAGAGAAAGAAATAAGAACTCGCAAACGAAGATATCAATCAAAAAATAGGAAAAAGGGGGCAATTCGAGTTCAAGCATAGGACTAATAGTGTTACCATATGGGTAAAACCTTCCTTGTGTTAGGAAATCGTGTAATATTTATGAACATGAATAATCAATATAAAACAATCATACGTTATGTTGGTCAAACTAGTAGAAGACTCTCTACACGTATTGCCGAACATAGGAGAATTCCTAGGAGTTCTACGGTGGAGTTAACGGCCATACAGGAACATCGTTTGAGGAAGAACCATGATTTCGATTGGGATCATGCCAAAGTTTTACATGAACGCTTTTACTTGAAACACCTGATTTCAAAAATGATTTTCATTAAATTTCAAAAGTATGGTCTTAACTCACAAAAGGATACTGAATATTTAGGCAGCAGCTACTGCGGCTTGTTATGAAAATAAACTTTGTTTTGGTTTCCTTCTCTTCCACAAGTCGTTTCCGCAATATTAATGCTATATAAATCTATAATTATTTGTATTTCGTAGACGTGGCGATGTTATCATTGACAGGATCGGTTTATTTTTAGCTGAGCTCAACAAAGGTATTTTATATTGTCAGTTTTAATTATTTATTATATTTCAATTTTATTTACTTTTATTTTATTTTATGATTTTTTATAGTTATGACGGCTACTTCTCAATATTAATTAACTACTTAATATTATTTCGGTAACGATCTTGTCGGCTTTAATATTGTGATTAACATTCATGTCAATTTATTCAGGTCTTTAACTAATTGTAATGCGTTCATATCGTAAACCTTGAGTTTTTATTATCACTGAAGAGGGTTCATGTTTGAGCCGAAACGTGATATGATTGTTTTATATTGATTATTCATGTTCAATATATATTACACGATTTCCTAACACAAGGAAGGTTTTACCCATATGGCACTATTAGTCCTGTGCTTGAACTCGAATTGCCCCTTTTTTCCTATTTTTTGATGTGTATATATATATATATATATATATATATATATATATATATATATATATATATAGGTAATATTTAGATTATTTTTTAGTTAATTTATGAAATAGATAGAGAAAGAAAGAAAGATATGTATGTGAGAGAGGGAGAAAGACAGAGGGAGAGAGAGAGAAGTATTTATTAATATTTATTATAAAAACAACTTATGTTGATTGCGCTATTCCACAAATGAAGAAAAATTACGATTATTTGTTATCAGATTATTAAACATTTGATTTAAAGTGCGCATTTAAAGCTGCCAGACTTGTATCATATTATCAAATTCGCGTCGAGATTTATATCATGATCGTTTAAGGACAGGACGCCATTAAAATTTGATACGTTGATACGTTGACCATAATCGATTTGGAATCGGTATTTCGCCGTTACGTCAAAGAAATTATGCGTGATATGGACATCAATTCCATCTATCATATGGATATCTATTCCTATCTAAGTCATAATCGAATGACTTCTCTTCATGTCGAAAGTGGAGCAGAGAAGCATGCTTCTCTTTTTTTCTGTTGTTTTCCTTTTCACCAGCACGCCACTCTTCCTTTTTTTCTATTTTAACGTACAATGTAGGTGATAGTAGCCAATTGTATAGAAAGAGATGTCGTCTACACACACTGAACGTATGTATGTTTAAGGACACGAATATATCTAATGGAAAAACAAACAAAATATACATATCACAGATATGACTGCGGCTATATAAATACAGCTCGAAAATTGGACTTTATTACAGTATCGTATTAGCGTATCGTATCACAATGAAATATGCGATTCGCGATATACGATCGGTGATATACGATACAAGTTTAGTGATAACTTAAAGTGTTGAGACGTACGTCGACGTACCAAACGTTGCCGCCAGTTCTTCAAGCTCTCCTGTATTGTATCTTTCTGAATTTTGGAATTACACAACTGCTCATTCTTATAAATGTATGAATGCTTGCAATTTTATGTGCGTTACGTAAATTTATGTAAATATTTATACATTATTGTGGATTGTTCTTCGTAAAACCGTATTACATTTTTTCTGTTGCAGCATAACTCTTGAAGGATAAAAAGAGAACGACGGAAGTTTTTAAATCGGTCATCATCTCAACGAACAATGATTGTCACTTTACTGTTAATATGCTTCTTTATCATGCTCTTTCATTATTATATCGTTCATTTTAGTAAAAAGGGACGACTTATTAATCGTATACCGGGAGTAAAGCCACTTCCTATTTTAGGCAATTGTTTACGTTATGCTTTCATCTCGCCAGGTAAGTAAAGTTATGTGAACCTTTATTTAATCAATTATTGATTTATGCTTGTCACTCATACATAATGAAGAATTAAATTAATATTACTAATCAAAATTCCAACAACTTGTTACCGAGATGCAAAATGTCAATGGTAATTAAGTCATATAGTGATTCGCCGAAAAGAATAGTACTATAATAGTAGAGAACACTCATAACTTTAATATTTTTTACATTTTAGAGGAAATGTGGTCGCATACACGTAATTTGATGGTTACATATTATCCAATTCTTAAGTTTTGGTATTTTACGGTTCCTAACGTTATAATTGTACATCCGGACTATATAGAGGTAAAGGAACTATCACAGAAAACAAATTCATCTTATTTACCATATAGCGTTTTCACTAACGATGACTATAGCCGGTGGCTTCAATTCTAGAATCGTACACACATCTCTTAGCGTATTACACATTCCATGTTTTTAACTCTATAATTCGATAATATCGACGTAATTTTTAATTTTGTGACGTCTATGATTTTAGAACATGCTAAACAGCACGAAACACACCGTAAAAGGTTTCGTTTACGAACTACTTCGTCCTTGGCTAGGCGATGGCCTTCTCATTAGCAAAGGTAATACGATAGAATTAATAATGGCGCACATTGTATCTTTCTATGCGTAATTCTTGTCAAGATTATTGCCAAGGCCCCTCGAATATATGAAACTTTCTCATGAACAACTTTTTGATAGGACAAATATGTTTAGAGTTATTAGCTTGTAACACTTTACGTGGGTCACCCTGTATATATTTATGTGTGTGTATGTGTATATTTGTGTATATGTATGTATGTGTGTATATAACGCGATATTATCTTATCTTATTATTATTTTTATCTCTTCTACAGGCATAAAGTGGCAAAACAGACGGAAGATACTAACTTCTGCATTTCACTTTTCTATACTGAAAGACTTTGTTGAGATCTTCATCGAGGAGGGTAATAGGATAACGGAATCTTTTAATCATATGGAAGAGTCGATTATCGAAAACATGCAATTCTTTACCAGTCATCACACGTTAAACGCAATATGTGGTATATATTATTAATTTAATATATATAGTTTTGTATTTCTTTTTTTCTAACAAATTCGTGTCTTTTTTTGTACAGAGCTTCAAGAATCCATTAAACATTTATTATGTTGATAATCATTTTTATTAATTTAATCGATTTTTACAGAGTTACACGTTTTAATGTTTTTGAAATCCTCTTTTGAAAGAGAAGAGGGAAACACGATCGAAGAGATAATTCTCTTTGAATTTTCTAAGAAATTGTTTCTGGATTCAAACTAGTTCCTTTTATTCTATGTCTTACAGTTTTCAAATAAGATACGATGGATACCACCTGTGTACAATAGCAAGCCATTGTGGTCAAATAGTATGATCAATAAGTAGACATTTATATGATTTAAATAAATTCACTTGCAGAAACTTCCATGGGCATTTCTTTGAACGATCTTAGTTCGTTTCAACAAGAGTACCGTCAGACAGTTTCTGATATAAGTAAACTTATAACCGATAGGTAATTAGCGAATACGTTTGTTGAAAGAAATTAACGTGTGCTGTTTAGAAGTAATATAACTGCTTTTCTAAACTTATTTAATAATCTCTTATTCTAACTGATTCTCCTATTGTATAATTGTACTTAGGTTTTTCAAACCGTGGCTTTACAGTGACACAATACTCAATTTAACGTCACTGGGTAATAAGCAAGATTTATATTTGAATATCTTGCACTCATTCACTGAAAAAGTAAGTAGCCATGATCATATCATTTAAACGTTTAAGTAAAGTTCTTCCTTCTACATAAATGAAAATGATCGATTCGTGTGCCAAGTAAAACATATTTTTGGTAGTGCGATAACGTAAGTGATGTTACAAGCGTGATTTTATATTTTACATTTTTGTAGATTATTGCGGAAAGAAGACGTTATCACGAACAAAGCGGTGAACAATACTTGAAGTATTTCGAAAACAATACAAAAACTGAAGACACGGAAGTGGCAGGCAGTAAGTTTAGAGAATAGAGAATAATTGTGTGTTTTTTTTACGAAATATATACTCATATAAGTTATATGTTTAAGTTAAAAAGAAGCGAATGGCCATGTTAGATATTTTGATAGCGGCATCTCGCAACAACATGTTAACTGATTCGGACATTAGAGAAGAAGTGGACACCTTTGTATTCGAGGTAAAGGCTTGAGTTTTGTTAAATTGTTGAGAAATATAACGTTTCTATTTGGTTACTGTCAATTATTTTAACAACAATGATGATGATATAATATAAAATATTTTTTTGGGATGTTTCTTAATTGTGTGTATCTTACTATGCACTAATTTCTGCACACGTGTACAATGTTAAATCAATTTTAGGTTTTTCAAACCGTAGTTTTTCAACCACATACTCAGTTGAATATCACTGACAAGTAAACCTATCCAAAGATTACACTTCGATTTCTTTCTAATTTGGTACAAGTGTAAAAGTACAAAAAATTTGTCATATTTTTCATTTTGGCCCACTTTGAGTTTCGCGGGCAGTTTATTATATCTTCTTAATGTTCTCACTCCTATCATCAACAAGTGCAACAAAAATGCATAAGAAATAAAATTGAATACAAGATATAGACGTTTTTGGTTTGCTGATTATGAATATGAAGTCAAATGTGTAAAGTTATTTGTATAATAAATAATAAAATGTTTAAACAAAACATGTAAAAAGTCGAAAAAAATTATTTATACAAATAATTTCTCGGTTTGGCCGAGATTCAAATCATTTTTGACTAATTTAGCACAGATTTGAAATATTGAAATCTCGGCTATCTCGGAATCTCGGCTAAAGAAATTTAGAATGGTTTGTATCTCAGCTATGCCGATTTTGTTAAAATTATTTAACTTATATATATCTTATATTCAATTTTATTTCTTATGTATTTTTGTAATATTTGTTGATGATAGGAGTGAAAATATTAAAAGGCTATAAACTGCCCGTGAAACTCAAAGTAGGCCAAAATGAAAAAAATATGACCTAAATATTTTTTGTACTTCTATATCTGTGTCAAATTAGAAAGAAATTGGAGTGTATCTTTTAGATAGGTTTACTTGTGAGTAATAAACAAGTTAAAAACATTTGAATATCTTGCACTCATTCACTGAAAAAATAAGTAGCTATGATGATATTTAAACGTTTAAGTTCTTCCTCTTGTATGAATAAAAATGATCAATTCGTACGCTAAGTAATATGGGTCAAGTAAGAAATATTTTTGATAGTACGATAACATAAGTGAGAATCAATAGTAAGAAATTCTTATTATTACAGGGTCACGATACCGTAGCGATAGGCCTATGTTTTTGTCTACTACTGTTAGCTGAACACAAGGATATCCAGGTATATTTCTTTCCATTTGTATTATTATTTTATTGTAACTAGATATCGATATATTGTAACTAGATATCGATATCTATATGTATGATAAGTTGCTAACCAATATGTATATACAATTGACTAAGTTTGTTGATTTATTCTATCTGTTTTGTAAATAAGTTCTCGCCAAATAATTGGAGGTAACTTTAAGTTTGGAAAGAATCATATGTGTGCGATTAATTTCTCACAGCGCTTCCTTTTCTGTCCGAAGAGAAATCGTCTTAAGAATACACGAACATTGGCGCTTTAGATTAATAATCAGTACGGATGCAAGCAGTACAATGTGTAATGTGTAAACTTATATTTCTAGGACCGTGTGAGGACGGAAATTTGTGAGGTGATGCAGGAAAATGATGGGAAGCTTACTATGAACGCGTTACAGAATCTATCATATTTAGAGAGATGCATAAAAGAGTCGTTGAGAATGTATCCTAGCGTGCCTATAATATCACGCACTTGTACCGAAGATGTGCAATTAAGTGAGTAATTAACAGAACTCTATATAACAATATTCTATAAAACTACAGAGCAATGTAAACAGATATTAAATTAATAGATTGCATTTTAATGCTTTAACATGCCCTTATAGAAATATCATACTAAGAATCATTGATAATTACTTATTTTCAGTATTAAAAATACTGGATAATAAGTAATTATCAATGATTCTTAGTATGATATTTCTATAAGGGTGGAAAGAAACAAGAAGTTATTTTTACAATAAAATGATGTATATATAAATATAATTTTTCCGATTTTCTATTTCATTGTAAACGTATATTATAGTATTTTTGAGAGTTGAGTTTTTCGCGACAGCTCGCGCATTATTGAACTCAACTTTATGAATTATTTTCCTCTTACAAGAGAATTGCCATGTATGTGTACAATATAATTTACGTGCGAATATGTTTATTTCTTAAGCTCTTTTGTAATCGTTGCAAAACATACTCGATTATGTTCGTTGATATTTTTAGAACCATATTTGGTGCCAGAAGGCACAATGGTACATCTCTTTATCTACGGCCTTCATCACGATAGTAACTTTTGGCCGAATCCGGAAGTATTTGATCCAGACAGATTTTTACCTGAGAATACACAGAAACGTCATCCTTATGCCTATTTGCCGTTCAGCGCGGGATCACGTAATTGCATAGGTAATTTATCAGACTTTAATTTTTTATTCCGCGAATAAATTCTGACAGATTTACGATTGTTAGGTCAACGATTCGCCATGTTAGAACTGAAAGCTCTAGTAGCATCCATGGTGCACAAATTCTACTTGGAACCCGTTGATTATTTGAAGGATGTCAAATTAAAGATGGACATTGTACTACGTGTCGCACGTCCAATTCGCATGAAAGTAATTCCAATCAAACGCATGTAACCATTTCACGTGAATACTGAATTGTAAGAAAAGATCAGTTCGAGCAAAATGTTGCATTTACATTAGTAAGATAATGTAGTTTTATAAGTGACGATTAAACGGAATAAAAATAGATGAGTTAATATTGCTGTCATCATCATTTGTCACGTAATAACGTCTTGAATTGATGAACTCTCTCACACTCTAGTGAGTAATTTTCACACTTCGTAAGCACTTCTCTTATTCAAAGTGTGATATAAAATATAATAAGTAAAAAAAGGCGCCAAGTTCACGAGCTCTCCCATACAAAATAAAGTTATACAAAAGCACCAATACGCGCATTCTATAAAAAATATTTAAAACGGAATATTATCATTTAAACTTCTATTTTTTATAAAAGGAACAATATTAAGTATGGTTAGATTAAGTAGAAATAATAATTTTATATCAAATATTATACACACAATCGAAGGTGATTAAAATTTTTACTATTTTTCCTCAATAACTTTCACAATGTATCTTGTATGCAATAAAAAAATATATATGTGGGATGATGTGGAATGTATGCGGTGTGTGGAATTAGTTCGTAGAGAATGCAGAATTAGTGAGGAAATTATTCGAATATGATACGGAGAGTGCGTGGAATTAGAAGGGATGCGAAAAAGTGTGAAAATAGTGGAATACATGTGGAATGGATGCGGAAAATGAGCGAGAGTAGAATACGGAATATGTGCGGACAGTTCACGGAAAGTATGCGGAATTAGTACAAAAATGATGCGGAGAATGTACGAAAGTAGTGCAGTATAAAAAGTTTGCGGGCAAGTACACATATGGCATGGAACTCAATACGTGGCATCATTTAAAGCTGATCTACAATATGTTCTTTGCATTCTGTTTCTTGTCTTCTGTCTTTTTGTGGCTTAAAGCTTAAGGTTTGAGTCAGAAAGAGATAAAGAGAAAGAAGCAGGAAGCAAAGAGCATATTGTAGATCAGGCTTTAGTGATGTTAGACGCAAAGAAACATTGCTAAAATTGATCGATGACGACGTCTTCGAACTTCTGAATAATAGAACTTGGTTAATTTCTTACTTTGCGCTAGAATATCTCCGACCACAAGGCAAGTAGAACAAAAGTAAAGACAGTTTTGCGATGTAATTGAACTCTGAGCAATCGATTAAGCTCACTTAGAAGTCAGTTCGATCAACTGTTATGACGGCAATGATAATTTTACCTTCGCTGAACTAAAACGCGTTGCGTTAAGACGCGCGGCTGCGCTTTGCGCGTTCATTTGGCACGAGATACGTCTCTTGATTGCACGCAACTCTAATTACACGCCTACGTAAGCCAGTATCGATTCGATATAAAGCTCCGTCTATATAACTCGCTAAACGCAGCTCATAAACGCAGACACAAGATATCAGCTCGCAAGGCGCGTAGTCATACTCGTGCCTAACGTGACGAGTTAATTCAATTCGAACTTTTAGCGTCTGCGTTGCTTCTGCGGCTTCGTCTTGTTGACCAATCACAGAGCAAAAGACATCGAGGAGAGTGTAAAGTGATAGCCTTTGCAACACCAACTTTGCAAAACAAACTGAATCTATAGATCTGTTCTTTTTTTGAATTGAACTGCCTGAACTGGTGCAATAAGTTAGAGTTCGAAGAATTGTTATGATTGACTACACAAACATGATAGAGACAACCTTCTATTCTACTCGCGTCCGTGTACGATTCTGTAAACTGTATATTTTCTTCTCTCTCTCTCTCTCTCTCTGTAAAGAAAATATTTCCTTCATATTTTCTTCTGTAATAAACAAAATACGAGCATGCAACGTAACCATCTTTGCCTGGCACCGTGTCGAATTGTCTAGTAACTCAGAGTAAAGAAGACCACATTTAAAATATCTTTCCCGATTAGTAAATCCGCGATTAATAATCTCCACGAGAGATCTCCAACATAGATCTGTCAGTCTTCAAATAGTGGCCAACTCTACTTCATCCGTTCATATGCTCGATTTCAGTTATTTTTTTTATTAAAATTGCTTTTATTATCCTGAAACAGTGTATCGTATACTCTTGCAGGAAATTTTATTCTAACTAATAATACGTCACTTAAATTTATTCACGATGGAGAACGTTACTAGCAAATTTCGAGACACTCGAAAACGTACTTGGCTCTTTTCTTAAATCTTTTTTATTTGGATATCCAAATAAAAAAGATTTAAGAAAAGAGCCAAGTACGTTTTCGAGTGTCTCGAAATTTGCTAGTAACGTTCT
>NW_022639513.1:266315-327760 GCF_010583005.1 Odontomachus brunneus | reverse complement strand
TAATTATCAATGATTCTTAGTATGATATTTCTATAAGGGCAGTTTAATCTAATCTGTAAGCACACACGACGGCAGATGTCGCCACTACAGCTGATCTATCATATCTCGCGTGATTATTTACAAATCTTCTTTAATTAATATCTCGATAATTATTGCGAATACCGCAAAACAGTATGGAACTTTTATGTTCACCTTAATCCATGCTATGCCTCCACAAGATCTTAGGAGGTTATTCTGAGACATTCTGCATATATACATATCCTACGAGTCTGTCAATAAATGCCAACGCAAGGGGTTAAATACGGCACTGTTATCTACTACTAGCTTAAATTATACCCGACGTTGCCCGGATTTCCTATATTTAGAATATCTAAATTTGAATTATCACAAAGTGTCAAGGGATGAAATCAAGGAGAAAGGGTGGGGTGTTCAAGTTCCACGTCAGTCTATATTTTCACAGAGTTCTAGAGAATAACTATGTAAAGTTTAGTTCAGATAGCTCAGATCATTTATAAGAAAATAGAATACATACAGTCATACACACATACTATTATACATACATATATATGTATATATATAAAAGTTTCACAATAAGAATAATAGAATAAAAGCATTAAAAACAATTTAATATTTTAATATGACGGTACAGTGATAAGTTCCATAAGTCGAAGTAAACTTCTATAAATAAACCCTGAAAAATAATTACGCGGAATTATTCTGTCGTATAGCTTGTTGTTCCTCTTTTTTTCTTTTGTACCGCGACACGAAACCCGCTCCGTCTCGACGGTGTGTTCGCGGGAAGTCGCGCTCTATTTATTTTCCGTCGCGACGTCAGATTTTTCCGTCCGACTTCCAGCGCGGCGCCGTTTACCAGATTAATTTTAACGGTGCGATTAAACCGACGCGCCCGCTTTTCCGCGTCTTACGTCGGAAATAATGCAGTCGCTATGCCTCGGAATAGAATGGAGAGCGCGCTACCACACCATCGCGAAGATTGGAACTCCCCCGGCAGAATCGCGCCCCCAAAGCGGCAAGAGGGTGAAAGAGGGGCAGGGGGAGGGGGAGGAGGAGTAAGTAAAGTCCCTATTATAATCCGGGAATAATAGGGGCAAAGTGCGACGAACGCGAAGTGAAAGAGAGGAGATCCTCGGGTTGGTCCGTGAATTTGAAAGCGCCGCAGACGCCTCCGGGGCTGTCTTCCTCTCCTCCTCCACCCCAACCTCTCCCGCCCACCCTTCTTTTTCGGTCGACAGCCCTGGAGAATTTCCCGACGTTCGTGAACATTTTCGCAGCGCGCGCGCGAGACTGCCAGGTATATATTGGGCCCCGCCGCCTATCTTCCGATCTCCCGACGCCGCCTGTCACGCGCCCAACATTGTCTTATTTCGAATGTATTTGAAAGGAACACGTGCGAGATGCAGTATCTGTCCGATATCTCGCACGTGTGTACGCGCACCTGTATGTGTCCGCGACAGTCGAGAAACATTTCAAATGCGTTTGTATTGGCCAAAATGAACCTTGAACGATTGATTATAACCTGATTGGTGCAGTAAGAGCGACACAAAATATATTTATCTTACTCTAATTTATCGCACCAATATGCACTAGTTTGGATAGTTCAGCTAAAAAAAGATAGACCTTATATCGTGGTTAATAAGTTTGCCTATCAAATTTATGAATATAAGCACAAGTGTGTATTAGAAAAAATATTCCAATTAATTACGTTGGTATACCACAATGAAAAGTAATTTCAAAGGGGTCAACGCAAATATAACCACTTACTTGTGCGCTTCATTTTTGCGTTAAATGTAGACACGATTTACGAACTGCATATTCTGCGCGTCTTCTGTAGCCTGCGTCTTGCGGCCTGCGAGCTATGTAAGTGCATCGGCGAGATTGTTTCCGACGCCGCAGGAAGGGGACTTAACGAATTTATCTTGGGAAGATGATATTCACGTCATTGCCAAGATTTCCGGTAGCATTTTGGGTCGTTCGCGCAGACAATCGGTCGTTTATCTCGAACACGAGCCAAACGTCTCTCTCTCCCTCCTCTCTCATCTATTTTAGCTTAGCGAATACCACGTGGTGTCCGAGAAGTCGATAAACCACGGTGCATATCACCGAACAGATTATTTCTCTCAAGTGATTTCATCTATGACCGCCAAAATTTATTGCACCAGGTGAAATTAACATTTAATACGCTCCTCCGAAGGAGATCACGTGTATATATAGGAGACTAGGCTTAGTTAACTCGGAGATATATCGGTCATGTGCTTTCTTCATGCATTTATCTTGTGAGAGGGACAGCGGAAACGAAATCGCGAAATGTTCCTTTTAGAACGAAGGCACCTTTACCTGAGTTTCATTAAAATCGAAATAATATTACAGTATTACAGTAATACAGTTACTATTATATAATAAAGAACGTTACTAGCAAATTTCGAGACACTCGAAAACGTACTTGGCTCTTTTCTTAAATCTTTTTTATTTGGATATCCAAATAAAAAAGATTTAAGAAAAGAGCCAAGTACGTTTTCGAGTGTCTCGAAATTTGCTAGTAACGTTCTTTATTATATAATAGTAACTGTATTACTGTAATACTGTAATATTATTTCGATTTTAATGAAACTCAGGTAAAGGTGCCTTCGTTCTAAAAGGAACATTTCGCGATTTCGTTTCCGCTGTCCCTCTCACAAGATAAATGCATGAAGAAAGCACATGACCGATATATCTCCGAGTTAACTAAGCCTAGTCTCCTATATATACACGTGATCTCCTTCGGAGGAGCGTATTAAATGTTAATTTCACCTGGTGCAATAAATTTTGGCGGTCATAGATGAAATCACTTGAGAGAAATAATCTGTTCGGTGATATGCACCGTGGTTTATCGACTTCTCGGACACCACGTGGTATTCGCTAAGCTAAAATAGATGAGAGAGGAGGGAGAGAGAGACGTTTGGCTCGTGTTCGAGATAAACGACCGATTGTCTGCGCGAACGACCCAAAATGCTACCGGAAATCTTGGCAATGACGTGAATATCATCTTCCCAAGATAAATTCGTTAAGTCCCCTTCCTGCGGCGTCGGAAACAATCTCGCCGATGCACTTACATAGCTCGCAGGCCGCAAGACGCAGGCTACAGAAGACGCGCAGAATATGCAGTTCGTAAATCGTGTCTACATTTAACGCAAAAATGAAGCGCACAAGTAAGTGGTTATATTTGCGTTGACCCCTTTGAAATTACTTTTCATTGTGGTATACCAACGTAATTAATTGGAATATTTTTTCTAATACACACTTGTGCTTATATTCATAAATTTGATAGGCAAACTTATTAACCACGATATAAGGTCTATCTTTTTTTAGCTGAACTATCCAAACTAGTGCATATTGGTGCGATAAATTAGAGTAAGATAAATATATTTTGTGTCGCTCTTACTGCACCAATCAGGTTATAATCAATCGTTCAAGGTTCATTTTGGCCAATACAAACGCATTTGAAATGTTTCTCGACTGTCGCGGACACATACAGGTGCGCGTACACACGTGCGAGATATCGGACAGATACTGCATCTCGCACGTGTTCCTTTCAAATACATTCGAAATAAGACAATGTTGGGCGCGTGACAGGCGGCGTCGGGAGATCGGAAGATAGGCGGCGGGGCCCAATATATACCTGGCAGTCTCGCGCGCGCGCTGCGAAAATGTTCACGAACGTCGGGAAATTCTCCAGGGCTGTCGACCGAAAAAGAAGGGTGGGCGGGAGAGGTTGGGGTGGAGGAGGAGAGGAAGACAGCCCCGGAGGCGTCTGCGGCGCTTTCAAATTCACGGACCAACCCGAGGATCTCCTCTCTTTCACTTCGCGTTCGTCGCACTTTGCCCCTATTATTCCCGGATTATAATAGGGACTTTACTTACTCCTCCTCCCCCTCCCCCTGCCCCTCTTTCACCCTCTTGCCGCTTTGGGGGCGCGATTCTGCCGGGGGAGTTCCAATCTTCGCGATGGTGTGGTAGCGCGCTCTCCATTCTATTCCGAGGCATAGCGACTGCATTATTTCCGACGTAAGACGCGGAAAAGCGGGCGCGTCGGTTTAATCGCACCGTTAAAATTAATCTGGTAAACGGCGCCGCGCTGGAAGTCGGACGGAAAAATCTGACGTCGCGACGGAAAATAAATAGAGCGCGACTTCCCGCGAACACACCGTCGAGACGGAGCGGGTTTCGTGTCGCGGTACAAAAGAAAAAAAGAGGAACAACAAGCTATACGACAGAATAATTCCGCGTAATTATTTTTCAGGGTTTATTTATAGAAGTTTACTTCGACTTATGGAACTTATCACTGTACCGTCATATTAAAATATTAAATTGTTTTTAATGCTTTTATTCTATTATTCTTATTGTGAAACTTTTATATATATACATATATATGTATGTATAATAGTATGTGTGTATGACTGTATGTATTCTATTTTCTTATAAATGATCTGAGCTATCTGAACTAAACTTTACATAGTTATTCTCTAGAACTCTGTGAAAATATAGACTGACGTGGAACTTGAACACCCCACCCTTTCTCCTTGATTTCATCCCTTGACACTTTGTGATAATTCAAATTTAGATATTCTAAATATAGGAAATCCGGGCAACGTCGGGTATAATTTAAGCTAGTAGTAGATAACAGTGCCGTATTTAACCCCTTGCGTTGGCATTTATTGACAGACTCGTAGGATATGTATATATGCAGAATGTCTCAGAATAACCTCCTAAGATCTTGTGGAGGCATAGCATGGATTAAGGTGAACATAAAAGTTCCATACTGTTTTGCGGTATTCGCAATAATTATCGAGATATTAATTAAAGAAGATTTGTAAATAATCACGCGAGATATGATAGATCAGCTGTAGTGGCGACATCTGCCGTCGTGTGTGCTTACAGATTAGATTAAACTGCCCTTATAGAAATATCATACTAAGAATCATTGATAATTATTTATTTTCAGTATTAAAAATACTGGATAATAAGTAATTATCAATGATTCTTAGTATGATATTTCTATAAGGGTGAACAAAAAAGTCTTCTATCTTTTTTCTAATAACTTTGTAGATTTTTAGTTATTAATTACAGAACATTAACACACGAGTTTCATGAACATTAACATATTATTGCAAACGACCATCCGTCAATCTTTCTTAATTAATTAGTCTTTCTTAATAATTAAATTTCATCTACCATAATCTCATCTACCTTAATTAATAATTAAAGTTCATATCTCACATGATTATTCACAAATTTTCTTTAATTAATATCTCGATAATTATTGCAAATATCACAAAATAGTAGGACTTTTATATGTTCACCTCAATCCATATTATACCTCTACGAGAACTTCGGAGATTGTTCTGGAACACCTTGTATATATATGATTGGATTATATAAAAAGATCTATTTTAGATTTCCCAATAGATTTTTCAATAGAAAATCTGGAATTATATTTATATCATATAAATCAATATTTAAATTCATACTTAGAAAGTACGAAGATATATATATATATAAGTTGTAGCTTGATTTACACTCACTTTAAACAATCTCGCAGAATTTTTTAAAGATAGTTATATTATGAAATGAGTTTCGTGAGAATTTGATGAAGTTTGCACTACATATGCAGTGAAATGTTATCTAATTGCTCATGCAATTAGAGAAAGATTGATCTTTCCAGAGCTGAAATATTTGCTAAACTGAAGTTGATAAATTTTTTTTTATATGTATTCCTTGCTGTGAAGCTAGCGTGTTATTTTTAGTTTCTGTTTTTAATATCTACTAAACTACATATGAGATTTTAATGAGAAACTGCTATGATATTAAAGCATAATATACAGACATTATATACACATCCCACAGAATTACTGACCATTTTGTTTTTCAAATATAACAATGAATAGTTCCTAATTTATAGTAATTCTTGAAATACGTATACATGTGCACATATTTAAATACTTATATACTTCTTTTTATTAACTGTACATCTCTATTAGATAAATCGACACATAACTAAAACACTAATTAGACAAATAAAAAATAATAGCTTTCTGCATTTGCAATACTATGCATGTATATTTATCTCAATTTCGTTTAAAATTAACAGTGACACTTACATAGTTAGATAGTGAAATAAGTGTAGAGAAACGTAATTTTGTTTGATTAACAGTAAATTTACGAGTGGCTCCTTTGGTGAGCCACTGGAAGTATGGCGATACAACTAATTCATGAGCGTTTCATTATTATGAAATAATAACATTAAGCCAGTTTCAACAACGTGCACATTTGGTTTGCGAGAGCACAACATCTGGGACGTAGTTGCAACGTTAGGGATGAAATTTCAACATAGTACCTCGATTTACAAACATTTCCGAGTTACGGAAATTCTTCTGGAGCCGAAGGTAACGTAATGAGAAGAGATGCAAGGGGGAAGGGCGATTACGACTTTTAATTGAATGATATTGAATTGGCGCATGCCTCTTACCTTTATCGTGTCACGAAGTATGGCGATCTCGCGAGTCAGATGCTCGTTCTCATTATACAAAACTTCCACTTGCTGCTGTATCTCGACACTCGGCCCGCGCATCCTCATTCTGAGCTCCTCTTCCAGTTGACGCACCATTATGCTTTGTTTCTGCAAAACACACATGGAATATCGATAATTGACTCACGTGAACACTGACGATGACCTTCGGCATCGACGATAATGTTAATAATAAAAAGGAAAGCTCGTCCCCGTCCCGAGACTCCTTCGCGAAATTGTCGTAGTATCGACGCGGCCGCGTGAAAATACACGACGGACTCAAGCCACGCGGTTTTTCGACGGCGCGGCTGAAACTTTTGAGGAGGGAAACACGCGAAAACTCCTCCGCGAAAGTTGTGTAAACGCACACTAGGGACGAATGAAGAAAATTGACTGCTCAAAAATCGCTACAGACCGTAACTTCTTGACCGATCGAGACGAGTCTTTCCTGAAATTAATCATCAATAAAGAAAACTGTGCAGTACGATTTTTAAAAAAGCTCTTCGGAAATTTGTAACATTAATAACAATGACTGGAAATTATTGTCAACCAAAGCAGTTGAATTAGAAGAATATTATTTTTAAAGTTGCTTTTGCACTTGACGTCGAATTCTAAAATACCTGTTTTTTTATATCAGAAGAAAATTAGTAATAAATAAATATGTGTTTGTAAGGATTGACATATCACAATATTTTTCATTTTCAGCCATATAGCGTATTCTTTAGATCCACATTTGCTTCTAATATAAATATATTTAATTTTATTTCAATTCTTTAATTTAACTTTAATATTTTATTTTAATTTAATTTTTTCCTTCTAATATAAATATTTCAAAATGTAACGTTAGTTGACCCATTCTGTATAACTCAACTTTGTTTCAAATTAGCATTGCATACTTAGAAAAGGTGAAATAAATGTATTTTCTATAAATACATTTAACCTTTCGTATACATATTTATTTTTTCAACCTTCGCATATACCTGGGTGGTTGCCACCAATTTTCAAACAGCTGTTTTTTTTAAATATTTATGCTAAAGTTCTGAAAAAATTCATGGATTAACTTTAATGTTTATAAAAAGTATTTACATACTTTTTTGTATTAAAATTTAAGAAATTTCATATTAAAAAAATTATTATATTTCGCGATTTAAAAAAAGTGAGTTTTTGCAAAAAAATTTGTAACTCGTAATTTTTATTATTTTTAAGTAAAAATAAGGCATTTTATTATTGAAATGTTTATCTTTAACGAAAAAATTGTCTCGTAAGTCATCTCTGGAAAAAGTATATTTATTTTGAATATAAAAGTTCCATTATTTTCACTTCAGACGGCTGCCAGAAGCTAACTAACGCTTATTTTGCTAGCAGCCCTTATAGAAATTTAATACTGATAAGTGATAATTTGGCCAGTGATAATTATTGTCGTTCAATAATTTTATTACTCGTACGAGTAATAAAATTACTATTTATTACTGGCCAATTTATCACAGCCAGTGATACTTTTCTATAAGGGAGAGTGGTGTCAAAGTTAAGACCCCAAACTACAATTAGATGGCGACACTAGTTCCATTTATTACGGTAAGGGTGGTAACCACCCAGTATGTATACGAAGGGTTAATATAAATAAATTTAATATAAGTACATTTAATATAAGTAAATGTATTGACGTAATTTCGTTCGATAAATAGCAAATTTTTGAGTACCCTTTGATATGCCATTAAGCATTCAGACATACAGCCTTAAACGGTCGGTTTACCTCCGTGGTTTATCAGCTATCGCGAAAGTATAACGTCCAGTACACACGCATGCGAAATTCTCCCGGAATGCTTGAAATCGTGATACACGATCTAACAACGAGCGGGTAACGAACGAGCTAACATCGGCGAATGAATATTCCTTCGGAAGCCGATGCGTCCGGCATTACCGATTGACCTGATTATGCGTGCGTGGAATCAGCGCTATGCAACGTCACAGGCGAGGATGAGGGTGCGGAGGGGTTGAGGGAGGACAGAGAAATTGCATTCTGGCGAGCGTGACGTCATTTCTCCCCTTTGCCATCCGTGACCCACGCTCTGACCTATTCGCACGTTCAGATTCTGCTTCTCGCGTGTAAAATTCTCCGTGAATTCTCATCTCGACAATCGCCCGCTTGCGTTTCGCAATGCGCGTTGAAGAGTCACGATTAACTAACCACGGTGGACGTGTCGTCTATTTTTCCATTACATTTGGCAGGATTTTGTAGAAATTTGAAAGATGAGATTTTCGCAAGGGAATATATTGCGACTGAAATACGCATGTTTTATGCTCGCGAAACGTAAAAATCGAACGCCGCGAGTTAAGATTACTTACACCTTAAAAATAATACAAAAGGAATTTGATAAAATTACAAATTAATTTATACTGAATCTAAAAGTCATAAATAATTTGACATTAATTTAGAGCCTGCACCCCAAAAATCGTTCTACTTCGAAGTCGCGGCGACGTTTGCCGTCGTATACTCGTACATCAAGTTAAACTGAATAAAAAAGTCCTTTACCATTTTGCAAATAATCACGTACATTTCTATTTATTAATTAAAGAACGAGTTTAGTGTATGATTGTCCGCTATAATGCATCAATCTTGTTTAATTGAAAAGTAAAAATCTACGTACTCATTTGCAAAATAGTAGAGGAATTGTGTGTTCAGTTTAATAAGTTCTATCTGCACACACAACGGGTATATCATTAACTGACAGACATCCTGTCACATCACATCATATTTTTACACAGAAAATAGAAATATCAGCATATTCCTAATTTTTAGTAACTTTTTGCAAGAACTATACACGTAATGCATCCTTAAGCGCTCGTAAGTTAGTTAAGAACAAGTGTCGTTTGACGCTTAGTCGTTCGTCGTCGGCCGCGGATAAATGCAAATCAAATTTATAGCGAGCGCACAAGAGAGCTTTCATCAACTCTATCGGCAAACGAACCCTCGCGTTATTTGTGTCGCGCGGTCATTAAAGTAGACGGCATCTTCCATTTATCCCTTGAAGACCTGGAAAGAGGTCAGTCAAGGAAAGTATAATAAAAGATGATTTTACAATACTGTAGAAATACTAGAAAACATCAAATTCAATATTTCTGCATGGAAAAAAATGTTATTGTATCAATAAAATTGGTCAATGGTATTCTTTTTTCTCTGTTTAATAAAGTACGTATTAATATAGTTAGTTTTAAATATATGTTATAAACAGCATTCTTTTTTCCATGTAATGAAGTACGCTCTTATGTTATTAATCTTTAAAAAATATGTTATAAATAGATTGCAAGAAGAAAATCTTGATTTCCGTCTTTTTTAACACTTCAATTACCAAAGCACTTAAAATAACGGGTTTGTAATTTCTTGTAAGAATTACTCGAATTTATATAATGGTGTATTTTATATTTTTAACTAAATAAAATTAAGAAGAACATATAAATATTTTTTTCCTTGCATTACGTATTATTATTTAAAAGATCTATAATTTTAACCTTTCCAATAGAAATAGATCGTTAATCATCGGCAGATGTATTGTTAAACATCTATTTTGTCGTCAACTAATCAATTACCCAAAAGCATACGTCATAGGATCATTAAATTTCAATTTTATATATTCTACAAAAATATATTCTATATATATATCTTCAGATAGAATATAAGAACGAAAATTTTAATTATTAAAACTAAGTAGTCCATAATCCACCTAAAGGAAGAAAGAAAAAATTCAAACCATACCAAAAACGTCGGAGAATTGTTGATTTTCGATTTTATATTTTGCGAAACTAAAGAGAGAGAAATTCAAGTTTCAGATTATTCCTTTTCCTCAAGAAAAATTAATTGAAATGTTCACAAAGAAATGTTCAGAAACGAAGAGGATGCGGTATCAATTCGCAAGTTAAAATTAGCACTTCTCCACGCGAAAACTTCAGATACAAAAAAAGAAAAAATACATATATTTGCGAGCAAATGTAATATCAGCGTTTGCAAGGTTTCGAGAAGCTTAAGAAAAGAAACTTTAAATATAACCGAACGCGATAATTGAATGATATAATCGCGGAGGTTATCGTAAATATTTTATCAAGACGTGACGCGAGCAGGTAGTTGAAGATCGAAGAAGAAGGAAGATGGAGCTTGCAGTTTAACCGAAGCCCCTCTTAAGACGAGATCCTATTAACGATCGAGCCGTCCGTTCCAACGGCGGTGGACGCGCCCCTAACATGAAAACAACCAGCGGTCTGCCTTGCAGCTGATAGATACTGGCGTGCCGCCAAACAAATCGCAATGTTAATCGTGAAATCTGCTATAGTCAGACGCGAAGCCGGCGGAAACAGTTGCGCTTCACGATGACTAAACTGAGAATTTGGCCAAAAATGAAGATTTGGTCAAAATTACGGATTTAGTCAAAATTAAGGGTTTGATCAGAATTAGAGTGATTTGATTAAAAATGAAGCTCCGATCAAAATCGAAGATCTGCTTAAAATTGAAAGTTTGTTCAAAATTGAGGATCTAGTAAAAATTGATTTAGTCAAAACTGAAGATCTAATCTGACTAAATTGAAGATTTGCCCAAAATTGAAGATCTAGTCAAACTTGAGGATTTAGCCAAACTTGGAGATCTGGCTAAAATTGAGTATCTGGCTAAAGTTGAGGATTTGATTAAAAGTTGAAGATTTGATCTGATTAAATTGAAGATGTGATCAAAGTTGAAAATTTGGCCAAAATTGAAGGATTAATCGAAAGATGTGGTAAAAATTGAGAATCTTATCGAAATTCAAGATCTGATAAAAAATGCGGATTTAGTAAAAAATGGGATAAAATTTTTGTCAAAATTGTTAAAATTGAAGATCTAGTCTGACTGAACTGAAGATCTGGTCAAATCGACGGAATTGTTAAAATTGTGTAGCGCTAGCCATTCTGCTTAATTCCCATATATCGATGAAGTCATTCCCCCGAGGATTTTCCCAGGCGATTCTCTGAGGAAAGAGACGTGAAGGAACGTGCGAGGTTTCCATGACAAGATCGCCGGTGTATCTCGTCCAACTCGTGCAGCTGTGCAAACGACACGACCGCGGCTGAGCCGAGCGATCAGAAAATAGCATTAGCAGATCTTATCAACATCTAGAATCGCAGCTGGCGAACACGGTGTTCCGGCGGGCAATGCGTTTCGCGAGTCGAAGAAACGTGATTTTCACCGAACTGATTTTGATCGGCGAGGGCGAGCACGGCGAATCGTCGATATCGACCATGTCCGGCGCTCAGTAACTTCAGATTCGCGCGATTAGTCCGTACGAACGGGAAATACTGGAAACGAAGGGACGTATACGCTCTCGCAAAAATTGCGAGTCTCGCTGGGAAATTCATCGAGCGGCCGGTTTCTCAACAACATGTGGTCACATGAATTGCATTAGCATGGCGTCTCAGTCAGTCCCGCTTTTCTTAGGGTCGTTGTACTCGCGGATCGATCTCTACCGAGAAACTGGGCGAGAGTGGAGGTAGTCAGCTTTTTCGACGCGCGAATAACTGTTCTTTATAGCTGTACTTTCTTAACTATCCTGCAATCTTTCTATTGTCTTTTCTCTTCCACCAAGTGTCAGATATTTACTTCAATTTTTAACTCTGGCAGTAACATCAAGCGCCTCTCAGTAAACATAAAAGTGTCAACGTTGTATTTCTTTGAGCGAGAAAATTGTTTCGTACTGTTTCTGGTTAAGGCAAAGAATATAGCTCGAATGGATCGATAAACTTATATCGACGGAATTATTACTTTGTCAATATAAAAAATTTGTGGAGAATCCAAAGTGAGTGTACGTAACTATATACACTCGGCCTTAAAGACTCTTAAAGAGTTAATAAATTTTAGGTGAATTTTTTGATAATATCGTGTCGACATGTGTCCAACAGATGTACAGTGTTACCCAAACGCATAAAATGGGTATGTTGATTTCCAGGTTTAAACGTGACTTTGTACAGAACGGATTTTATAAAGAACGGACTTAACGTGTTCCAACCTGCAGTACTTTTTCTCCTTTCAAGACGACATAGCCGGTATTCGATCTCTCGCCATTTTAGACGCTGAAGCAACAAAGTACACATACAGCGTGCGAACATATTTACGGACACGCTTGCGCGAATAAGTACGCAGGAAAATAGACGCGAGAAATCATAGAACGACTTGGAGAACGCCGGATCGATTTCGCTCGACCGGGTGGAAAGCCGAAGGGTAGCTATCCTGGGAGACGACCTGTTAAATCCGAAGATAGCTGCGGCTTCCAAGAGTGGAGGCGATCGCTCAATTCCTCACGGCGGCTGCGAGCGGCGGAATAGAGCCTGACATTTAAGATGTTTGCATTTTGTGGCTCGGGCCTCGAGATTTTCTCTGGACGACCGGCCCTTCGCAATGAACTGATAGGTCCTGTGGAAATCGACGCGAGGAGACGACACGATAAATCGCTATCATGTGTTTTCTCGAGAAAACGGGAGGTAAGAAATTGGAGAGGCGCGTGTTCATTCCTTCGTTCGTTTGTTCGCGTCAGGATTCGTCTGAGAGGGTTCTCCCGAAGGATTTCTCCGAGGATTTCCGACTTTGAGAGAGTTGGCCCGTGACAATATTGTTAATATAACATGAAAATAATCGACAAATTTTGCGCGAAATATTCACAAGTACAATTTATGATATATACGCGGAAAAAAAGAATTGATTGAATTAATCTGAATTCAGGATTGTATTTGATAAGAAATGAATGAACTATAATTTTGATTAAAGTAATCAGACAAATTTGATTAAATGTGTTTTGACTAGAGCAACCAGACAAGTTTGGTTACAATAATAAAATTATATATTCACATTTCTTACTAACGTTTTTATTACTTTTTTAACTGAAAGTTACTTCTTAAAGTGTCAATGTATAATTATTTCGCTTGGAATTAGTTATTTAATTGATTTGATGTTATAATGCATTTGAAGAACTCGCCTTCATCCTGATGAAGGATTCGAGACTTCAGGATTGTGAGTCGTCTATCTGCGATGTTATATGCCGTTTGTCCAATTAATGATCTGTTATACATTGTGTACCTATGTTGTAACCAACGCTGAATACATAATTTATGATAACAATCTGAAATTCTGTTTAGTTCCAATAACAGTTTAGTCAAATCACATCATGGTTAAATCCACCATTTCGCCTGCAGTTATAATAATTATATATAGATACTTGAAAGTTATTACTACATATACGCAATAACTAAATTCTAAGCGATATTATAACTAAATGTTCTATGATTCCACATACCAGAATATCTCGTGATAATAGCCAGAAAGTCTGTTTATCAAAACTCTAGAAGTCTCTATTATGTTTGTATCACGTTTGTCTCTATCATGTTTACCAATCACGACAATTATTTGCCTGAAAAGTTGTAACTTCTGAAAAAAATGTGTCATCTGGCCCCGATCTCTCTTTTACTTTACACATCGATTTCACAAAGTCTTACGGTCAATAACCTTAAAATCTTTTTATAACATTTCTAAAAGTGTCGTTTTTTATCTTTCATCGGAAGCGCAAGAGTAGTTTGATTGTTAGAATCGAAAACGTGATATCAGAAGCAGTTCTCGCACCTGCGATATGTAATTAGTGCAAAATTTGACTTCAATTATTTCAGTTTCGGTATGATTGATCTTTTTCTAATTGTACATGTTTGTAGATCGTGTTTCCATGCTGTTAAACTATGAAAATGTTATTAGGAAAGTTGACTTGTGGACCAACTGCCTTAACGATGAGCCCAGACGAATATTGGATGGTTGTAACTCACTCCGCTGTAAAATGTCTCTCTCTCTCTCTCTCTCTCTCTCTCTCTCTCTCTCTCTCTCTCGTCGAAGAGAGGCTCAGCCTCGTGTCTCTCGATCGTCTTCCCTCTTGCTCGGCCGCTTTCCGGGCGAGTTTCCCAACGAGGTTGTTGTCGATCGATCGTGCGGTCCTTTGTCGTTCGCGTATCCTATGAAATCCGCCTCGGCGTAACCGCCACCTTTCGCCGAGCGGCCGCCCGATGCAACTGCGCATCGCGATTAACAACGTGACCTGGTTAACGTTGTCATAGTCATTTTTTTTTTATGCTCGGGTGTCATCCACCCCCGCGACACGATCGCGCCCGACGGCTCGGAATTAGTTTCCGAATTGGGGCGGCGAAAAGCGCGGCGACGCTTTTATCGCGGATTGCAGCGTTGACGCAATTACACAAATAACAGGCGGAAAAGTGAGAGTCGACAGAAACAAAAATTCACGAAAAATTAGAAACAAACGCGATGTCAAAATTATCGGGGGAAAGAGACGCGCGCTCCTCTCGTGTTCGGTTTTCCGGCCGAGCTATTTCCCGCGCGTCCAACGGGAAATTCGCAATTTCATCACGAGCAGGATTTTTCGCCAGATGAAAAAAAAAAGAGCGGCGATTTGGATCGCCGGGAATCACCGACGTTGTGTCTCGTTCATCCGACCGGTTTCCATTTACACCGCTTGATTTTAAACCGTGCACCGCCGAGGTAAATGGCACATTCATCGGGGAGAGCGTGCCCGCCGTGCGGTTCGTGTACGGCGCGTTTCTCAATTTTAAACACGTACTAAATTCCGAAACCAAAAAGGCACGTCGCGCGTACGACGGGGTGAGCGCGAGAGACGGAGGGGGATGATGGCGGAGCGAGAGCAGAAGCGTTATCGAGCGGCACCGACTCGCCCCCTCCACCCTTCTCTTGAGCTTTCGTTCTCTCCCCCTCCCCCTCGCTCCTCCCCGTCGCCGCCGGGCCTCTTTCTCTCTCGCTGCTCGGGCGTCGGTGCTCCCTTTATCATCCCTCTCTTTGTCTCGCCACGTTTGCCGCCCACTCTTGGCTTCGCATACCACACCGGCGAGAAAGAAACCGGAGTGCGCCGGAGCTTTCCGCCCGATTTTGCCGGCCGTCCTGATCACTGCTCGTGTATCATCGACAGCTAAATGGAACGAGCCGCCCTAAACATGAGTAACGTTACATGAGATAACGGCGCGTTCGCACTCACGCCGGGTGGTTGCGAGGGGTGGCTTTGACGCCTCGGACTTTATACGGGCTGTCAGAGCGTCTGTATCGAATCTTTTCGGGCTGACGGCCTCTCCTTACGTCGTTATTTACGTCGTAAATGACGCCCTGAGAGAAAAAGATGATTGATTTAACTAAAAGTATAGTTATTTTTTGCCCCAGACATTATTTTTGATTGTTCTAACATGATAACGCGCATATTAAGTCATTAGCATTAAAACAGAATTAATAAGAAATAGTTCTCTCGATCTTAAATTATAGTAATTATTTATCTGTGTAACTACAAATACGAGACATTTTTTTCTTAGTGCAAAGGAAGAAAAAAGGAAATAAATATGAAGTCGAGATGAATTATATGGTATCGATCATAAAATTTCTAATACGTTTGAACAACGGATTTTATCTCCAGATGAGTAGCGTGAGTAACTTTTATTCATACTGAAAGTTTTAAAAGGATATATACTATGTTTAGATGTTTAAAAAAATGGATTTAAGAACTGTATTAAATTTGCTGGAGGATGAATTTAACTTTAATGGAAAATTTCTAGAAGTAGAGTTTTTCCCTATTAAATAAAAAAGAGAGAAAAATTTACCTTTTTAACTTTGAAGTGCCATCATTTTGTTAAATTTCGATATTCTGCATATAACAAAGGTTTGTTTTCCAACAAATTGATCACCCCGTGAAAGCAAATTTAACACAGTTTTTAAATTTTCCAGCTCCATTTGATTTAAATTATTACATGAGCTGTAATGTTATCCACCAGTTAGAGGCGTCCGACGATACTGCGTTCAGTATAAAAAAACCTAGACGACGCGGAATTTCATTTTTTTTCTAAATAATTTTTTCATTCTTACAAGAATAATGAATAGTATAGTCAAAAGCCTATATTGGTTTCTTTATTTATTTCTTTGAAAAAATTCTTTCATTTTTTTTCTAAATAATTTTTTCATTCTTACAAGAATAATGAATAGTATAGTCAAAAGCCTATATTGGTTTCTTTATTTATTTCTTTGAAAAAATTCTTTCATTTTTTTTCTAAATAATTTTTTCATTCTTACAAGAATAATGAATAGTATAGTCAAAAGCCTATATTGGTTTCTTTATTTATTTCTTTGAAAAAATTCTTTCATTTTTTTTCTAAATAATTTTTTCATTCTTACAAGAATAATGAATAGTATAGTTAAAAGCCTATATTGGTTTCTTTATTTATTTCTTTGAAAAAATTCTTAAACATCTTATTTATCGGTTATCTAAGCCGGAACTTCCCTTTAAGGGACTCCACATTGGCAATAACAGGCTAGTAACATTGACAATCTACAATATGAGCAAATGTTATTCACAGAACTTTTGGGTTAATCTTCCGCGTACAATCATATTTTTTGAGACACAGTACAGTCTGTACAATCTTTTACGAAAGTTGGTAAACGATCCAATATTTGTTTGGGTCTCACAGACCCTACATTGTATGCGCAGGGTTTACATGAACTTAGACGATAAGTCTAAGGGTAAATTTTAAGGGTGAATTATCGTAGGATATATATCGCCGGCCATTGTTGAATCGTGTTATTATCGGAGAAAGTGACGGTGTGGACGGATCGATAATAATTTGAGAAGCGAGTCACGTCGAAATTCGTCAACGGCTGGCAAGTAGGGCGGCTGATGAAACTTTCAGATGTTTCGCCGAGGTCACACTCTTTGTCGTTCTTTGATCCATTCGTCCCCGGCGACTCGCCCTCGTTTCACCACGACGAACGAAGGCGGAAAGTCCTGCGGCCACCGGCATCAGGGATACCGTTTCCGGAGAGTCGCATTTCAAAAACCGCCCGTAATCTCACGCTCGAGCCCGTGAAAGAGGAGCAAGAAAAGCGAGCGAAAAGGAAGCAGCGAAAATTTGCGAAATTTCAGCTCGTAAAATTCCACTTTGATCGTGCATTCTCTTCCCGTCTACCGAAATCTACATGCATAATTTGAAATCCGTCGCGACCTCGTGAAAAGCACCTCGTTTCGCGACAATTAGTCGTACAGCTTTCGAATCTTGCGAGCGACCATGTGCAAAGAATTTTCCTCAAAGTTACAAACATTCATTAATTGAAGAATTATTTTTTCAGTCTTTTTTTTATAGGCCAAGGAATAGTCTTGCTCGGCTGGGATGTACTTATAAACTCTCATAGACGCGCACACACAGCATTATATGTTACGTAATAGTTACAACACGTGATAAAAATTTGATTGCAGCTTCGGAAAGATCCGATTTTCATGAAATTCAGTGAAATAGTCTCAAATACCTTCAAATAAACATATTTAAAAGGTTTCTTTGGAGACACTACAAATTAATTGAGATAACGTTAAAATAATGGTTGTACTTATATCTTGTGAAAAAATAATTGAAAATTTATTTGTGCAATATAAAGTTTCCGTGAATATAAAGTTTTGTGATATGAGGTTTCTGTGAAGTAAAGTTAATTCTTTAAAAAATAAACTTTATATTCCACGAATAAATTTTTAAGTCATTTTTTCTTAGTGCAGCGGTGATATAGATTGGGTTAAGTTAGGTGAGGTTTTTGCGGGCGAAATCCCCCAATCACGCCCGCACGTGTACCTTCCGAGTGACAATATATTTTCGTTACTTTCGAAATGGCAACCAGGGTCATTTGTGCTCGGACCAAAAAGTATTCGTTTTTTAGAGCATTTTTGCTTAAAAATCGTTAAAACTAAAATATTTAACAATATACTTTTCACAAAAACTAAGTGATCTTCAGCCAAAACGGAAGGAAGATTTTAATAATTTTTGGGGAATTTTTTTATTGATAATTTAATCTATGAAATGTTATTTATTCTTATTTTTTCATACAGATTTTTCAACGAAACAGATAAGTGTTTATCACTCTTGTTAACTTTGCGTAGGGGCCTTCGCTAATCTTTGTAAAATATCCATTCTTCGTATACGGTAGATTTATCAATTTAGAAAGGTGAAAGATTTCAGTAATAACTGTGGAAAGATGTTTACGTTATGTGTATATATGCGATTTATATTATTATTATAAAGAATGAAGAAATATAGACACTTGAAGCTCAAACACGCGCTTGTGTTATTTTAACGTTATCAAAATGCAGAATATATTTTGAGTAAATGTAATGCATGTAATGAACTTATATTATAGATTTGCGAATATATGAACCTATAAAACACTTGAAGCATTTTGCTTTTACTTGAATGCAATATGAACATTTACTTGAATGCAATATGAATGTATGTTTCTGTATGCATAGAGGACAGTTGTACGAATTTTTTACGCGTAGGATTGTGACGTATATAGTTTAATAAATTACATATGTTACAATTCTACATGCGAAACTCGTATAGTTACCACCTGTACAGTTGTCATTATCATGTTTCTCTCTGAAAATGTATATCAGCTATATTATTCAACAAAGATTTTCCGCGTGTTCACAGTGTTCTCTTCCAAATGACTAGCAGGCGGGCACGTGCAAAGAATAGCGCGTAGTTACTTCATAGTACTTATTCTAATGAGTTTTCGTGACGCCTCTAGGCTCGGACAGCCACGCGAAAGACGGTGATTATCCTTCCCTTTGCCGGTTCTCGCGCGATCCGCCTGCTTTTGACAGTGCCAGCCGTGCGGAAATATAAACTGCGATCTCTTGTATATTTAGGCAAAGAAATTCGCGCGGCACTCGAGCGAGTTTATACAAAGAGCGCGGAGAATTGTTTCACCCGCGCGCGCGTCGAGATTCAAATCCGCGAATGGCGGAGAGCTCGACTTTTTTTACTTCTCGCGATTCTCAGCCTTATAACGCGCAATATCTCGGGCAGGCTTACTTTTAGCCGCGCGCCCGTCGTAATCTCGCATCACCGTGAGTAAAATTACGGCGACGCGTACAACACATGTCGACCCGTACGCTAATTACGTCAGTGCATGGAAAACACGCCGACCAGAAGCCAGGAGAATAGCAGGAGCGAGGGGAAGGAGAGGGGTGATATCGTCGCGACGAATCAAATGCTCGGGATAAAAAATTGCTGCGCGCGAGCGCGCCGATCGATACCGTATCGCTCGGGACGATACGAAAAAAGAATCGTGATATCGTTCGCGCGTCACGTCCTTTGCATCGTAATAAAATGTTTAGCCCTAATGAGAGAGAGAGAGAGAGAGAGAGAGAGAGAGAAGGAGAGAGAGACACGCGAGAAAATTGCAAGTTGGAAAGGAGAACACATGCACGTCTTTTTTCTTTTATGTGCACGGATTAACTTGCAAACAATATGCTTAGCCTTGATGTATCTCACTCGCACACACTCACAGAAAAGATATCTAAAATAAAAAATATCTAAAGTAAAAAACAATATTTATTCGGGGGGTTGGTACTAATGACATATTTACTTAAGTCTACATTTTTTTATTTAAATAGATTGAGTAATTGCTTTCACGAGAAGTCAAGGTCATAAGAAAAATTATATTTTTATATGTGAAAAATCTCTTTTCTCGGTGCAGAAAAAGATGTATGAACTAAATTTGTTAATAGCACCCACCGAATAAATATTTTTTCTTAGATATTTCTTCTTAGATTCTTCTTTCTAGATATTTCTTAGATATTATCTTAGATATGTTTTAGTGTAAATCAAAAAGGAACACACGCGTGTTCCATTTCTCTCCTCTTTTTCTTTTATGTCCACGCACTAAATTGCAAATAAAACGTTTAGCCCTGATATCTCCCGCAAAGTTCGTGTAGGGACGCGAGAAAGTCGCAAATTGGAAATGAGAACACGCGCACATGGCGTTTTCCTTTCTTTCACTTTTTGTTATCTGTTCACGTACTAAATTGCAAATAAAATGTTCAGCCCTGAGATGCTTCCTGTGAAGCTTGCGTGGATATCGCGAATCGAAAGGGAGAATGCACGCACGTGTCGCTTTTTTCCTTTTTTGCTCGTCTTACTCTCGCGCATTAAATAGCAACGCGATCTTGACGTTAATTTATTATTCATCGCGCGCTCGCGAGAACGGTGCCTACCCTCGACGGTTTATTGGCAGCTCCGCTCTTTCTCTTTCTCCGCGAATCTATTTCAATCTGCGCGGCAAACGGATCGCTCGCATCGATTCGCGTTCGCTCGCCGGCGAATGTCAAGAGACAATTGATTTCTCTCCCCTCCGCGACGGTGCATCAATTGCTGCAGTTCGCGTAGGGAAGGTGCACGAGCGTCGTGCGACGTCGGCGACGACCGTCGTGTGTTCCTCTGGCGATTCCGTTGCTTGTTATTACGATTCTTTCGCGGTGTTCTCGCGCGAACACTTACGACGGCTGATCGCCCGTGATATAACGGTACTTGCTATCGTGAACGTGGATGCGGCTAATAGAATGCTTCATTATTCGAATAAGCAGCGAATTAAACGTAACGCAGAGACGTGTTCGTTTTTTTATCTTGGTTTATATCTCAACTCACGGAGTTGTGAAAATTAAGGGGCTGCCAAAGTGGATGACGTACTCCGAAAATGTCGATAACGTCAAATGTCACTTCAGATAAACACTGATACGATCACTTTCTATCCTTTCCATTACATTTCTTGTACATAGATCTTGTGTAAATGTGTGCTGCTTTGTTTTATCATATTTACCAGAAGATATACTGCATACGCATAGAAATCTCTTTCTGCAAACTTTTCATTTTTCGCAAGTTTCGCGAGCTTTCTGCAAAACTTTGGAGCTTCTAAATTCAGTTATAAAGGTGTAGCAATGTTATTTGAAATGTTCCTGAGCGGAACAAACGCACGTTCGCTACACACTCACCCCGATTGAATGATATGCGTAAACTTTGCAGCAACTTGAAGTATATTAAATCACGAAATTCAACAATGTTGGATCCCTTATGATTGATTCAAATTTTTATTATACAGAATGACGAAATGGAAATACCAAAGAAAAAGAAAAAAAGACCAGAATTTGCTCCAAACAATATGTCATATTAAATGTAATATGAAAATCTGAGTGTAACTTTAGTAAATTTGTTACTGCCTCGATACAGTAAAAAATTTATATTATTGTATGATGAAAATTTAATAATTGATTCAATACTTGATAATTATACAAATAATTGATAGAATATTTATTTTATAAATATAATTAAAAGAATTTTTTGACACTTTTTTTGGTACAATGCGTGTCTACCAAAAAATTATAAAATTTCCCCTATCGACTGTGTTTCACGTCCTAATAATCATTAAAGTCTATCTGATCAGATAGACAAATATACGTACATTTGGTAGCAACTTTACTTACTAGTCGACTTATAAAGATTACGTCTCTTAAAAATGAAGTGGTCTCTACGGCTTTCATATTTATTACACAGAATGACGAATAAAAATACAAAAGAAATACGACAAGAATGATGAATATTTGCTCAAAACAATATATCATATAAAGTAATTATGAATATCTGAATGTAAATTTTAATAAATTTGTTGCTGCATCAATGTAACAAAAAAGTCACACTGTAAAATTCATATTGGATGGTGTAAGCTTCATGAATAATTAAATACAAAATATTTGCCTCATAAATGTAATGAATGTAATTGAAAAAATTGTAGAGCTTCCATCCTCGATTGTTTCATGTCGTGATAATGATGAAAACATATATTCGAGTACAAGCTATAGAATTTCATCGAGCAATTACTTAACTGACAGCTTGTCAATGTTGCAGACTTTTCTCGTTTTTGTCACACATTGAGCGAATATCATCAATTCATCTTCGTATATAGTTTTATTGTACGGAAGCACTTGCAATTCTGCACAAGCAGTACGATGTAAACTTTGCAGAGTGAAGTTTTGTCGGTAGAGTTTTCAAGTATGGCACATTTCCTTAACGTATCGAAGCCAAAGACGCGATTTAGATGTCAGTCTTTCACAAGTATTTTCCATTCTCTCTGAGTGAAATAAAATCAATAACCAGGCGGACGCATCCACGGCATACAAGCGTGTGAAAATGCGAGTTCCGGACACGTGTAAAATTATTTTAACCCGTGAAAGCTGTGAAAGAAAGGAGATAGAAAGAGAGAGAAAGAGAGAGAGAGAGGGGGAAGGGGGAGAGCAATGGATAAACCTGTAGAACGCCAGTACGATGGACATTTTTGCGCTCGATTAAACCGCCCGGCTCATACTGTCGGTTGTTGTTTCGATCGGCGAATGCGGGTCGCGTATACGCGGAAGAATAGCGTTTTCCTCGATAACGCGGGTGGGACCATCGATCGTAAATGTCGAATAAAAGTGGAGTTTATCGAATGTCCCCGATATAACCCAGATGTTCCAGCACGCGACCCAGATAGAAAGGCGAGCTTGCCAATGAAACGAATTTCTCTGAATTTTCCACGCTCCGACGTATTTCTGATATTATTGATAATACAGCTGATCTAATTGAGAAACGCACATTGTAAAAACTGTGAATGCACGTTGAATCGCGCGCGATTTTGATCGAGCCTGGTTGGCAATATTTTAGCAGCAACAAGAGCGACCGAAAGAGAGCCACTGCAAACACATGTGGAGACTCTTTGCTGTAAGAAGAAAAGGAAATAGAAAAGGAAGAAAGGAAAGAAGCGGCGCTAATTTCTTCCTTGAAAGGGGGATCGATACGAAATTGCCACTTTGCATAAACCAGGCGCAGAGTTCATTAGCCTTGATAGCGATTAGAACTGCAGTCTTTGAAATTTACGTAACCTGCGCAACTCGCGCTCGTTTATCTATAGCTCAACTTATTGTCAGCGAAGGGAACGAAGTTTTTCTGTCCTCGCCCTCATAAATCCATTCTATATCGATCGTGTCCGAGGCTGGACTTAGTTATCGTGTTTTCCAAGCCTCAAGGTTGTTGCATAATCGACTGCAGCCTGCGCGCGTCTGGAAAATCTCGGAATAAACGCGGCCAGTTGGAAGAGAAGAAGGGCCACTTCGAGAACAATTTTATTAGCGTCGAATCGATTCCCTCCTATGGATGTCCTTGAACGTTTCTTTGACCGTGACAAATGGAATTAGGATCTTGCGAGAAATGACCGTGGGAGACTAGAGCCGATTATCGGGAGGGGGTGAGGTATAACTTCGAAAAAGGCCAGGTTTGCATTAAACATAATATCCGAAGGTGAAGATAAATGCCAATGTACGTTGGTCTCCGCGCGCGCGAACGACGTCTACTGACGCAAATGCATAGATGATTCCTTGGGATCTGATTGGGATCCAGCCCGATTCTACAAAATAATTATGGATCCTGGTCCCGTATACAGAAGACTTTTTGGGACCTCTAATTGAGATCAAGTCTGATCTCCTAAAATAAATATATGGCCTATGTGTAAGTTTCACAAACATTTCCAAATCTAACATAGATTTCAGTCAGATAATTCAAATTTGTTCCAAATAATTGAATCATATGTGGCTACAATTGGGCATGTTATTCTTATCTGAATCAGAGCAAATGTTCTGGGATACCTAATTAGAATCTATTCTACTGAAACTGGATTTCATAAATAATTGAAGTTATGACTCTAAGTGGAAAACCTAAAGGCAGAAGAAAAGTTGCGTAGAATGAGTGAAAGGAAAGGAAGAGACACTGAGAATAACAAAGTAATAATTATTTTTATATTAATGATTTATATTATAAAAAAATGTTGACTAAATAAATAATTTCTTTATTCAGTAAAATATTCAAAATGTTTTAAAATCATTATATTGATTTTTTATCCTAATCATAATATATTTGATTTTTTATCCTATCGAATATGATAGTTGATTGAGATTCTTTATTTGATACACTTTAAAAGTGTACCGACGTTACCGACTGAAAAAAAACGTGAGTTTCCATTGTACTTTTGTTTTTGTTCTAGGCAGATTTTAACAGTAAATCCATGTTTGGGACAAGAATGGATATTCTAATCGGAATTTATTGTGTATCCGGAGACATTTCTATGCGGGTAATTACGAGTGATCTTCCTATTAGTTGGGCATAATTGAACGAGTATATACACACATGCATGCGTATTGGCCGACTGGTAGTCTGTGATGGTCGTTACTGTTCCGTGCAATTAACGTGACACGATTTTACGCACGCGAGCAGTCTTTCAGAGAGAATTACGCCAAGAATATCGATCTAATTTAATAACGAGAGAGAAATCCCTCCCAACAAAGCTTCATTCGGGCATCGTGATATTGTTTGCTAAGTCGTTAGATATTAATCGACGAATACATTATAAAATTGTTTACTACCGCGACACGCGCCATACAGGTCGTGTATTAAAATTGACGCGGTTAATTTGATAAAATTCAGTGTCGCATTTTGTATGGCTATTTTGCGCTAATAAATTGATGTAAATTGTCGCCGCAATGGTGTCGCGTACGCGTGTGAGTGTAAAATAAATAATTAAATTAATTAACGGGCAATAAACAAAATAATGGGCATAAATAAGCTGCAATAAACGAGCAATCGGATCGTTCGCGAAAGCAATGAGACAAAAATTTCTCTTCTACAAGGATCTCTAAAAAAGAAAAAAGTTAGCACTCGCTTCTTTTTAACAAGCTTGTTTTATAAAATTGTTTATAATTTATGGCTCTGTTAAAAAAATTTTTGATTTTTGACGTTATTTTTAGGGCTTTATGGCGGTATAAAAATTCTCATTTCAAGATTTATATGTAAAAAATGAAGATATTTTCAAACAAAAATGTTCTTTTTTCCTGTGTCATGTGATCAATGCGGGCGTTATCGCGTTGCTCTTTATATAAGCATCTCTCTCTCTTTCTCTCTCTTTCTCGCACATCCACCGCGACACCTCGAAGCCGGATTTGCTGGACTTCCGAAAATAATCCGCTCAAATGTACCCCAGCTATTATTTCGGGCGCGTCATCGCTCGCGGGTTGACAGTTTTCGCGTTGACCGCGCTCGCACACACACACACACGCGCGTGCGATTGTGGTCGTGCAGAAGCACAATATCCGCCTATATCGATCGGCCTAAATATAACGAGGCGGATTAACGAGACCCTATGCCATGTAGCATAAGTATGGCGCGACCGCATTGTTCCGAGTTCAGCAACTAAGCTCGGCTGCTCTCTCGCTCTCGCTCTTGCGGACGAATGTGTTTTCAACGTCTCAAGGATATTTTCCGTTCATCGGCGGCAAACGATCGGGCCTGTGTCCTTCGACGATCCGCCATTTATTAATCATTCATCGGAGTGTCAGAATTAACAACGACCCGATCAATACGCGCGACGAGTGTAAATACATGAATGTAAATTAACCACAACGCGCGCGGTCAGAGAGAGGATAATGGAAGAAACGTCAGACTTGGCGATTGACCCACCCTCTCCCTCTTCCTCCCCTACCCGCCGCTCACCCGCCCCTACTCACATTCATAGCGCGCGGTCATTAGCGATGTCGACCTATAGAAATGCATTTGTGTCCGTAGCGTTCGTGCGAATTTTCGCGTTGCCGTTGGCGCGCGTGCAGAAAAAAATTTCGTGTTTCTCTTTTACGTGTGTCCGTGTGCCAAAGTTGTATGCTAACGCGATGCAAACGCGAACCGTTAATTCCCGTCACATTTTCTCCCTCCCGCTTCGTTTGCACGGTCGTGATGTCTTATGGTGAAAAGTATCCCCGCGGTTTCGTTCGATGAGACGGCCGCGAATTGCGGATAAAATCGCGAAGATGTGCCTTTCCCGGGATGAGCTTCGGGAGAGCTCCCTTAAGCCCTTAATGTATACGTCGGCCTCGTCCCTTGTACCTGGTGACGACGGTAGACGGGGCCCCGGCGGGAAAACGGAATATCGGAAGGGGCGGAAAAAGAGGTCGGGCGAATGGAGAGTCACGGGACGACCCGACTGAGAACGAACAGATGTGAGAATACGGGGACTGCGGATCCACGAATTCGACGAGAATTTGTCGGACGCAAAATGTGGGGTGAGTGGTCGGCAATTAATTGAGAATTTCGTATTTCGTTGTCTGGTAGATATGTATGCAAGCAAACAATTTTTTTCTCGAAAATATGAACATTCATTGATCGAACAAGTACCGCACCATACAACACGCATGTCTCGCAGACGGCTTATTTTCTTACATGTCTTTTGAACGTCTTTTGAACCCTCCGAGTGGCAACCAAAATCATTCTCGTTTCTCGGAGCATTTTTGTTGTGTTTAAAAATCATTAAAAATAATATACTTATCAATTAATTTTTTACGAGGAAACTATGTGGTCTTCAACTTGAATGGTAAAAGAAGTTTTAATAATTTTTAGGGATTTTTTCGAGCACCTCAAAGGAAAATTGAGGAAGACACTAATCACTCTCGTTATTTTCCAAGGGTAGCGGAAATATATTGTTGCTCGCGGAGTTCAGACTTTTTTGAGACATATGTGTTGTATGGGATAGCAATCTCGCCTTCTGCTAAGATTTACATATAAAGTAGAAGACATTTCAAGACAGTATGGAAAATTTAGAGAGCAAAGAATAAGACTGTATATACGCAGAAGTGATCTTTCCCAAGATGAATGGAATTTTTTCAATAGCTTTGAAACGCGTATATAAAAGAGGTTTCCATACCGAATACATTTTTCTTATAAATCACGTATTTCTTTAAAAGCCTGTGCATCGATCCCGTTCGAGTAAAATCTTTTTCTTCATAAAATAGTCTTTTTAAAGACATTTCTGATGAAGTTATGCCTGCACCATTTATGTGTGAAATTAGAAATAACAAGCAATCCAAACTGCAGCGCTAAAAGTACATACATCAGATTTGCATTCCAAAACTCTTTTGAGAAACATTTTATTCAATACCTATAGTTCACGTTACATACATATATTATAGAGTATCGAGTAAAATTTTCTCAAAAAGGACGTTTTGGAATGCAAGCCAAGTGGGGCTTGCCACAGCCTTTGCCACGCGCCGGTATACCTGTGTGCAATTATTTCATGATCTGCAACTAGTTAAATACTTCAAATTTCGGTTTGTAACTTTGGAAATTTATTTTCCAAGTGGACTGCTATTGCTGACTAGGTTGACTAAAGCAAAAGAATCGATTCCTTGAAGCTGATAAAACCGAGTCCCTTAACCGTAATCGTGCGAAGAAGTGTCCCATTTGGAAGGGTAACCTTTCGCGCCGGTCGAATGTAAATCAATTTTGCGGCGTTTGAATATTCAACGCGCCTCGGCTAGAGCAGTATCTCTCGTCACGGGCGTTCTCAGGGCGCAACTAGGACATGCACCGTGTCGCCCTTACGGCGTCACGAGGCGCGGAGAACACGTAGACAATGAGGCGATAATTAAGACACGGATACAAACGACGCGTTACCCGCTGCCATTGTGCCTTTTTTTCTATCGGCGCCAGCGCAATAATGGCGCGCCCCAAGTCGGGATTCTTCGCGTAGCCACGGCCCTGGCTGGCAGCTGCAACTCCAGATGAATTACAGCGGCGTGTGAACATTCATGAGATGAGGGACGGCATTGTCGGTGGACTCAGACACGAGCGGATTCACGTCCCGCCGACAACGGCGGTCTGTACTGTACGTGTTAACGCCGCGTGATCGACCCACATCCAGAGCGGCGACTTTAAGATTACTCTCGGCCCGTTCATTATTAGTTACTCGTCGGAGCGCCCGTTTACACTCATTCCCGTTACTTTCACTGCTACAAGACAAACGGGCAGTCGCGCGGAAATAAAACGTCCGTACATTTCCTTCCGCATTTATCTCCCGTCGAAGTGCCGTTTAAGTTAATCGCGTCGAATGCAACGCTCAATCGAACAATCTGCTTTAATGGTCAAGGCCGTAACATTGTCACGTGCCGCTTGCCCGGAAAATCAAACAATACATCTTTCGATCCTCTTTTTTAACCTTTCATTAGGTGCGTGGTCTTCAAGCAATTTAGAGGCTATATAAAGCTATTATAAAGCCATTGAGGATTATCGCTACACTGAGAAAAAAATATCTAAAAATTAACAAATATTTATTAGCTGGATAGCATTAACATATTTATTTAAATCAAAACTCTTTTAACAAAACTTGTGTAATCTTGGATCATACAGAATTGTGATTGAAACAACTATATATTTGTTTAAAAATATATTACGTATGTTTGACTCGATATTACAAAATTATTGTAATTATTCGAATCCTTTTTTGTATCGTATACACGTATAAATTATGTATCACGTAGATCGTTAAATTTATTATTTTATTATTTTATTTAATTTTATTATTTTACAGTAATTTATATAATATCAGTGTAGTTCAGGTTTAGAAGCATCGTAAAAAAGTATATAATTTTAAAGCAATTTTTATTACAATATTTTCGTCGTATACGTGATAAATATAAGTATCATATGAGTCACTCATAAAGAGGGTAAACATTACAAATTGAATAATAAAATTGTTTCCAAATTTATGTACTTGTTTTTCTGAAAATATAAATATTAATGATATAAATTGGTGATAGACTAAAAAGGTAAAAAATTTTTCACAAAAATAACCACTTTCAAAAATCTCAGAAGCCTTAAAGAATAATAGAAAAAAAATTTAATAATATTATTTATATTATTATATATATTTTTATTAAATCATTGAAAAATATGAAATGTAAGTTTTTACAAAAATAAATCCACATTCAAAAACCTCAAAAGACCTAAAAAATGGGAAATAATTTTCACAAAAATTTTTTGAACTAATTTCAGAGAAACGAGCTTTTTTTAGTTTGTCCTATGTGTACGTTTGCTTGTGTGTGTGTTTGTATGTTTCCTCCTAACTCGAGAATCATTAGAGATATTGACCTGATGTTTTTATAACTTATTCAGTATGTTATCTACGTGGGTCTTAGATTCGTGTCATTATCCGGGTGTATCCACAAATAGATAAATTCGAATAATGACACTAATTTAAGATCCATGCAGATAACATACTGAACAAGTTAGAAAAATATCACGTCAATATCTTTAACGGTTCTCGAATTAAATGGAGACATACAAACAAACATATACGCAAGACAAACTGAGAGAAGCTCTTTTCTCTGAAGTCAGTTAAAAAACGTCCTGACGGATTAATAACGTTCGCGAATTTTTCGAAGGAAATTGGAATCTAGTCCACGCTTTAAATATTGAGTCTGCCACGTCGTGCCACTTAATTATCGGGCTTTCAACACCGCCAATATTCTCAATGTGCTTCCGTAACACGGACACGCACATGCAAGTACGACGTGCTTCGCTCGTAAGAGCCGCGTCTCGCCTGCCGATGTCGCGGCAATTTGCGCGGGCTACAATTTCCGCGCCTCGCGTCGCGTCTCGCCGGAGCGTGAAAGAATATTAACCGGAGGTGTAACGAGATTGCGAAAGTCCAATGACACTTCTTGCGAGCCACGTGCGCGCGGGGCGCACGTCAATTTCGCAGTCGCTTTTGCAGTCGCACACACAGAGGAGAAAATTAATTCCGCCCCCGCTTTCGGGGCCGTTTCTTTCCGCCCCAGCCGACAGTTTAATGCGTTTTTTGCACGTTCCGTTCTTGGATGCCCGATGTTAATGGAAGGAAGGAAGGAAGGAAGGAAGAACGGACGGAAGGAAGGACAGGCGTAGGAGGAGGGCCAAGGCTGGAGGCAACGGATCGATCAAAGACTCCACTTACTCTCTGCCGTCGAGAGAGACGAACGAGGATTACTTCTTTCGGTGTTTCTTCCTTCGTCCGCGCACTTCTTTACTATCACGACGCGACACGGCGCGATATTGGCTTGTTCAGCAAGTTTCCACAGACTTTTCCGGGAAATTACACGCGATTTCTCGTCCGTTCAGGTCTTTTGGCATAAAGATAGGCGGGAGAGAGACTCCCGGAAGGGAGATAAACCGATGCGTAAAGTACCGTTAACTTCTGCGCACGGTGGTATACGCGCGTCCAACTTTAATAAAATTCCCCAGGGATGCCCGGCTTGCATACTGGATTATTATACGCGGCCATCGCTGTGCTCACCGCGGATGTTACAAAACGAGATCGCGCGTTTAATTAAAAGCGCTTTTAATTACACGAGATTACAAAACTGAAGTCCGATGCGCGCGAATGTTCGGGTCTTAAGACTCTCCTCGCGGCCATCTTGATTTATGATGTCACTAACGAGAAAGTACAGGATCAAAATTTTTGAAAAATCAGGATGAGATAACATGTTCGCAAAATGGTACTTGTTTGACCAAGTAGAGCTGCAAAATCCGGAAAATAATCTGACTATATTATATACAAAGTGTCCGGAAGAGCCGCGGTGTACAAGTAAATTAGATGATTAATCAATTAGGTTAAAAAATTCCTCTATTATTTTGCCAACATCCACGTAAAATTTTGAGTTATTAATCTAAGAAGATTCGTGAATGATCGTGCACCATACGATAGATGAGTTGTGAGGGCGACGTTTACTGCTATATGCTTGCGTATCAGGTTAAACTGAAGAAAAAAGTCCTCTACCATTTTTCAAATGACCACGTAGATGTTTAGTTATTAATTTAAAAAAATTGGTGCATCAACTATACACTAAATTTTTTAAATCAATTAGACATGTTAAATTAACTAAACATTAAATTAATTAAACATGTACGTAGTCATCTGGAAAATGGTAAAAGATGTTTTTGTTTACTTTGACCAAATATATAAGCATACAGCAATAAATGTCGCTATTATAACTTATCTACCGTATAGCGTGTAATCATTCACAGATTTTCTTTGATTAATAATTTTACGTGGTTGTTTCGCGAAATGGTAGAGGAATTTTTCGTTCGATCTAATCTACTTGTACATCGCTGCTCCTCTGTGAGTTGCCGGACACTCTGTATATATACACATACATATGTACAGAGCGAGACAATAACTTTGTTCACCACAAATATCTCCGTTATTTTAAACAATATAGGGAAATAGTTACGGAAGTTTTAAATGTTTTTACAAATAATATAGGAAATTTCAAATAATGTAACTATTTCAGATAATATAGGAAAATAGTATCTACAAAAGTCTCAAATATTAGTCTCAAATATAAAGGCGTCCCGCCCGGAAAGTGAGGAGATTCCAGGTTCGAGTCCTGGCGGAGGCAGTTTTTTCGCAACATATATAAGGAATCTATTTAAGTCTTCAATTTAATGAGGTTTGGGATTTTAATAAAAATATATATTTAAAAATTGAGACTCAAGGATCGGTCTAAGTGTGGAAGGTTGATTCTCCGCGTACGATAATCAAAGAAAAAATTTCGATACGTGCGTTTAACATACTGGATAATTTTATCCTCCCAATCATATTAATATTAAAAAGTAATATTAGTATTTAATAGCACTAAGCCATCCGTGCTTGCTCCTTATGTGCCGTTAATATCTCACTGTTAGTCTCAAATATTTTTGTAAAATAACGGGTCGATTTTGTTCGAAAAATCGATTGTGTTGTAAAAAAAGCATAAATAAATTTTAAACAAAATTTTGTTGCATTTTCATTGGCGCACCAATGTACAGAGATCATTATCATCGATCGATTTCTGTCATCATTCTACGTACAAAAGTATTCAGGTGAAATTGTCGAAAAGCGGATAGTTTGCGAGATATATTTTCATATCTTATACTGAAAAGTATCGGAATAAAGTGAGAAATACCTCAGGAAATTTTAATTTTTCGATAATTTTACGGCAGTACTTTTATACACAGAATATGTGATGAGAAGAATTGATTTATTAGATTATTATTTGGTTATTAGAAAAAAACATTTATTAGATTATTATTTGGTTATTAGAAAAAAACATAAAATTTCGTTTGAAAAATTTAAGGTAACATTGAAATTTCCTACATACTTCCTCTCACAGAAGAATTATTGTTACGTTACGTTTCCTTTGAAACCATAAAATTTTTGTAGACTCTATTTTCCTATATAGTTTGAAATTGCAGAGATATTTGAGGTGGATGGAAAGCGTTGTTACCTCATATTGTACATACACAATCTGATCATAATATAGATGAGCCATAAAATTAACATAATAGAATCATGAGAAAACAGTTTAAAAAGGTAGATTGTACGTCACGTGTTAGTTTTATGCTAATTTATTGATTGTTAGAGCAAGAGAAAAGCGCTCGAGCTATTTAACAGCAACTCCGCTCGATCAATTTTGCAAGTGTCATTTTATGGATACATCTATATTTGAACGTATTTTCAAGAATATTTCGGGCGTGTATTTTCTCGCATCTGACGTCATCAATCAAGAGTTCCGCGGCAAGGAATTAGGAGCACGAATGGTGAAAATGTGGAGATAAAATAGACGGTGCTGCTTGAGCAAACGGTATTTACGTATTGATACTAATTTTCCGTCGTGATTCATTTTCGGTTCGCGAAGAGCTAACAACAGAGCTGAGAAAAGATCAGAACCGGAAGTTCATCGTCTTGTGAATCCTATCAGATAGATCCCTTGTACTCCTTATTTTCTATGCTAACACAATTGAAATTCGTTGGCTTCGTTTTATCAGACGATCGCCGCCCGATTGCCGGGGGCGACAATAGGTTTAACGCGTAAAAACATCGTCGGTGTAATTTACAGTCCGCTCTGGGCGCGCTCGTTCACGATCGCGAATTTCGTGCGAGGCGGAACGCACCGAGAATAATGGACCGATGTAAGCCCGGGGTATTCGCACACTCTCGTCGCAGGAAAGCGCCTGACAGCGGCCGTTTATTCAGGAGTAGACGGAGATGGAGGCACGAACGTGGGCAGCCGGCCAAAGAAATATCTGGCTCTTTAAGATTCCTCCATTCGCCGGGGCCAATGACTTATTCGACACCGCCGCCGTCGCTGTCGTCGTCGTCGTGCACGCGTGTGTGTACTCACACATACTCGCATAGAAATTCCTCAAAATTTTCCTAGATGCTAATTCTGAACGTCTGATTCGTCTTAAAATTGGTTATTTCTCTAGGATATTGGGAATCCCATTCTTGTCCCAAGCGCGAGTTCTCTGTCTACTTCGCCCTTTTTTCCAATCAGTAACATCAAGATGCTATTTAGCATCAAGTAGAGAAAATCTCTTTTTTATACCAACTATTGTATTCAATAGAATAAAAAAACTATTTTTTTAAACAGTTTGAGTATTTTATTGAATAATAAAATTATTTATAGAGTCAACATAACATCACGTTTTCTTCCATTCTGATATAAAATGCAAACCAGGAAGAATTAGGATTGGGAAAATTTAGGATTTCTCGCTTAGAGGATTGCATGTATGGACACATTGCAAGTCGGATCAGAACCTATAATTAGAACGTATAATTCGATTCCAAGAAATTTCCTATACGAGCATGTGCACGATGGAAACGCGGAATCTCGATTGGATTTAATTAATCAAAAAGGGAAGGCGATACCACTCATACACATACCACTCTCCTGTGAGCGATTTCTCAAATTCGCGGAATCGAATCGACGATATTCTGAACTCCATAATACTTCGAATTTTCGCGATTGTATGCGTGCACTCGGCACTGTATTATTGCGGAATGCGTTTCTGCGAAATTTCCTGCTTTCTCTTTCTCTCTCTCTCTCTCTCTCTTTCTCTGATGAATGTTATATATGAATTTTTTCGCTGCATTTTACTACAAATCCTGCGCCACATATCGTTGCATATTGATTTCGCAATAACCGCCCGATGATTTATTTATACGCAGGTAATCAGCGTGTCCACATAATAATCTCCCGGATACGTTAATATGTTGTCGAGTAGTTGTAATTGGACGGTGCGTATTTCACGCAGCAGTTCAATTACGCCGAGCAATGTGATATATTGCTGGGTATGTTGCTGAAATAAAAATGACAAGCGAGAGTTATCGCGGATCGCGAAGTATCGCGAGAGACGGATTTGGCGGTGCCTGCCTCGCATGAAATTCGCAAGAGGCTTGACTCTATCGATAGTCGACGCGATGCGAGCGTATCGGAGCGGAGATACGTTCACGGAGAAAACACTAAGGGTATCTCTTGTTTAAATATGAGGTTGCCGCTACAAAATATTAATGTTATTTCTCGCCCATGCATACAAAATGTTGTCAAGACCGTAGTACTGTAAAGCGTGGTACACCAGCCTTCTTTGCTGTCTATCCATGCGTGTTTCAGTGATATTCTCAGTGATGTATGGCGTAACCAATCTCAATGGGTCTCTCAACCATAATATTTAATATTATAAATTAATATTCTGCAGATCACAGTAGAGAGAGGAAGAGAGACAGCAATATTCCTTCGGTTGAAGCAACTACACAGAGTGTGTAGCCAACATACAACACATTAATTACAATGTTTGCTTTTGCTATATACGTGTATTGACTACAAATACATACAAATCTCTCATGTTCGTGCAGATTAGGTCAAATTGAAAAAAAGGTTTCTCTACCATTTCGCAAAAAATCACGTAAAACTTTGAGTTATTAGTTAAAGAAGATTGATTGATGAGTGATCATGTGCGCGATACAGTAGATACGGCGGAACTCTGATGGCGACGTCTGCCCTCGTGTGCTTGTGAGTCAAACTGAATAAAAAAGTCCCATGCCATTTTGCGAATAAACGTAGATTTGTACTTATTAACTAAAGAAGATTAAATGACTGTGCGAGGTCGTTTGTCAATGTTCTTTAAGTAATAACTAAAAATCGACGTGTTCATTTGCAAAATAATAGAGGACTTTTTTGTTCAATTTAATCCAATGTACAAGGACGGCAGATGACGTCATCATGACTCATCTACGACGTATCACGCTCAACCATTCATCAATCTTCTTTAATTGATAACATAAAATTGCTCGTGATTTGCAATTTTGCAAAATGATGAAACTTTTTGTTCGGTTTGACCTAATTTACGCGTACAATCGTGAATTAAAAGATCCGTAATTTTTGGAGTGAGTTTGTGAACTCATCCACCTTCGTCCGACGGCAGTATTCTTTCATTAGAAAACGAATTCTCCTATTGGACAAGACGAAGAGTTCACAAACTCATCCTGAAAATTATGGACAACTTTTTTAGTTCACGACTGTAGCGAGATATTTGTATGTATCGTCAGACATCCTGTATACATGGTATCCCAGACCCTTCTCCGCAATTTTTGTAGGAACGCAAGATTGAGATGAACATAAAAGTCTGATACCGTTTTGCGATATTCGCAATAATTGTCGAGATATTAATTGAAGAAGATTGGTAAATGATCACACGCAATATCGTAGATGAGCTGCAGTGGCGATATATGTGCTGTTATATGCTTGTACATTAGATTAAATTAAAGAAAAAAGCCCTCTACTTTGCAAATAACCTCGTAAATTTTCAGTTATTAACGAAAGAAAATTGTTACATGATTGTGCGCGATAATGCACAGATCTTCTTTAATTACTATCTACGGGACACCCAGTATATGGGGATGTATTAACTGAACATTACGTATATCGTAAGAACTGTGGCTGTGGGAATTGTACAGACGGGCATGTGACAACAGAGCGGTTTTCTATCGTATCGACTTAACCTGAAATCACATAAATCTTCTCTCTAATCGTAGAATAGTGGATATAGCAAGCATAGCAGTTTTCTCCGCGTTGTAAAATATGGCGAAGCGAGAGGCACGCGACAACAAATGACCGCGCGCTCGCGTAACTTGTTGCCGTGCTGATTATATGAATGATTTGCTTGACATTCGTTCGCGCACGACGACACCGCGCGGGTCAGCGGGACTTCGCAAATCGCACGATAAAGCGTGTTAATTAGCGCAAGAAAAAATAAAAGCAGCAACTGATACGTCGGCCGCGCTCGCTCTCTCTCTCTGTGCGATTACGCGACGTCAGCGACAAATCGGCGTAAAGGTGGCTCCACCTTTACGTTGCATTTTTAGCCAATCGATAATAAGGCTCCGCAACAGTGCATTACTGCAGAATAAGGCAGCGCGGTAGCCGTTCGATTCGCCGAGGAAAATTTCCCTCGCCCGAACCGAATTTCCTTTTTCGCGTGAGGGGAAATTCGCGCGGATATTCGAGTCATCGAATTTCCCGCGAATGACCCGAATGATACTTCTCCAGTCTACGCGCCTATGATGAAATCTCGTTGCTTCCTCGTTCTTAAAATGGATATCGAACGTATGACACGTCTCTCTGCAGAAATAACGATCAGTCATTCTCGCAGAAAGGTCGCGCTGCTGCGTCAGAGAGTTAACCCATTTCCGACCGTACGCGATCCTTTCAGCTCTCCCACCTAGAAAGTGAATGCTTAAAAAAGAAGGAAAGAAAGAGACAGTGCGTAATTCCCGGCAATTCTAAGGGGATAACTGCGCTCGTCGCTCTGAGAAAAAGGCATGAACTTATCTCACTGCTCCACGCGCTGGAGGAATCAATGCGAGTGTCTCATTTCGCACGTAAATCCTCCAGCTCATTTGCCCGCGCGGAAAGGTGCATTAGCGGCTCGACACGATTTCCCCACGGGTTCATCCCATTTCGCGAGGAGCGCTGCTAGACGAACATCTCATTAGGCGGCGTGAACTTTCAGCCGCACGTTGCCCTAAATAATTAGGTCAGGCACACGTGCGCTAAGATATGCGACGTCGCGGTCGCGGAAAAGGATGTATAAACCGTGACGAGGAGCGGCAGGCGGACAGGGAGCGCGGGAGGTGAGAGAACATCCCGCGCGACCTGATTCCACCTCGAGGATGGCCTCGGCGAACTCGAGCAAGGACGCGCGTGACGACAGCCGCGATTACGCAGGACGACGTTCCGCGCATTTCCGCGGCCGAGAGGTTCACTTGGCGTCGCAACCGCGGCGATCCCGAGGACTAATATATACCCCCCAGGTGCTCGTCCCCAGTGGGGGCCGCGGAACCAACGGAATCCGATAATCGAATCCATCGAATCCTACGTGGATCGACGCGAGCGAAGGGTAAAGGCACGCACTCACTCGGACACCCACTCTTTCTCTCTCTCTCTCTCTCTCTCTCTCTCTCTCTCTCTCTCTCTATCTATCTCTCTCTCTCTCTCTGTCTCTCTCGAGGATGACACCGTGCGCATTTGAACTGAGGTGTCATGAACACGATGTACGGCGACAAGTAGGGCGAAACTCTCGTCTGACGATGAACTCGACTGACCTGATTCTCCGTGTTGAGCAGCTTGAGTTGCTCGTTGATGAGGCTGTACTTGGTGCTCTCCTCCTTGCGCAACGCCCGTTCCTTCTTCAGCTCCGGACTCCAGAAGGTTTTGATGCTGTGCATCGAGCTGCCGAGCTTCTGGTTCGTCAGCTCGAGCTCCTTCTTCAGGTTACCGAGCTCTCGCTGTAGATCGTTGTTCTGGTGCTGCAGCTCGCCGATGTAGCCGCCGCTATCGCGCAGCATGTGCGGGTTCGGGCTCTGTCGCGCGGACCTCGAGCTGTAGAGCTCCTCCTCGAGGTAGAGGCCGCGATCGCGGCTACGCTCGCGGGGCTCGCGGATCGGCACGAATTCCCGATCATGGTCGAGATTGCCGGCGGAGGCACGGTCGAGGCTGGTGTAACGCGCTACCATGCCCGCCGAGCTGGACATGGCGGGTCTCGAGGCGCTTCTGGATCGGTGATGTCCGCCCCCACCGCCCCCGGTCGACATACTCCTGCCCCTCTCCTCGAGCATCACGGGACTGCCGAGGTCCTCGTCGCGGGAGTAGTACGGGCTGCCCAGCTGATGGTGATGGTAGCTGCCGTAGCCGAGGTGCTCCGGCGAGTTGTTGCCGCTGCGGGTGCCTCGTTGCTTGCGACCTAACGGACTGCCACGACCGCTCGCGTAACTCCTCGACGGGCTGCGGTCGACGGTCGGCAGTTCGCCCACGCGACGACCGCTGCGTGGCGAGCGAGTGCCACCACCGGGACCGACCACGCCACTGCTTGAGTAAGGGTCCCGTGACATTCTACGAAGCTCTCCGCGATGCCGAACCTCGTCCTCCTGCTCGACGTGGAATCGGCCCGAGATCGGTGAACTCTGTCCGACGCTTCAGGCGTTCCTCTTATTATCGCGTTCCCTCCCCTTCTTTCTCTTTCTCTGTCTCTCTATCTTGTGCTCCCTTGCGATTATAGTAACGATTATAGGACGACGTTATCACTTATCTCGTCAGACTCGGCGGTGTCCGCGTGTTTCGGCAGTGCTCGTTTTCTGCTCGGCTTCCTTTGGGCTCCCTAAAGAACCGTCCCGATCGCCGCGCTAATCATCGCTCGATTGCTCTTCCTGTCCTGCCTCGTCGCGCTGTCGTTCCCCAGGCTCTCGTCACCCTCGCGCGTTTTCACGCTCATATCAGGCGGATTGAGCGGCGGGTGATCGTCAATGAGCGCTTTCCCGTCCGACCGCAGCGGGACGTCTATCTACTCGCTCTGAGGGCTCAATTGGAGTAACAGGAGGATGGAGGCGTGCTTCCTCGTCGCGCTCAGGTCTCCACGAGATCGCCTTCTCGCCGGCGATTCGATTCTCGCTCCCTTACCGATGTCCTCCAGCATCCGGCTATGGCCGACGACGACGGCAGCGACGAGGCCCTCGCGATTACGTGGGCCTCTCTGTTCCTCTGCGATCTTCCACGCTGATCGAACAGGGCAACGCCGAGGACACGCAAGGTCACTTCTACTCTACTTGCGAGGGCGCGCTCGTGAACGACGACCATTGACGAGGACGTGAATCTCAGCCTCGGCTTTCCTCAGCGAGAGAGTTTTTTTCTCTCCGGTCACGTATCGTCGATCTCAACAAAGGCCGGATCGGTGCCTTCTCTGCTGGTCGATCGACTTCATCGCACTATCGCGATGATGATCCTCCGTCCGATCGATCTTCTCTCTCTTTCTTTCTCTCTCTCTTTCTCTCCCTCCACCCACGCCAGCTTTTCCACCCCTCGCGCGAGTACAACTTCCGCGCTTCTGGCCGGCGTACTACTACTAGCGAATAGTACTACTACGCGCGTGGGTCACTTCGTACTCGGCGGCGGCGTACGGCGAGGTCACGACCCTCGTCGGCCCGAGGATCGATCTTTGACCTTCTTTCGGTGGCGTAGCCCATCGAGCGAGGGCGAATAGAGATCGAGGGGGAGAGAGAGAAAGAGAGGTAGTCGACTCCCTGTTCTTCCGTCTTCCGGTTGTCGACGAGCCGACGCGAACGTACGAACGGACGAACCCTCTCTCGCGTACCCTCTCTCGTTCCCTCTTCCGGTCTCTCTCGCTCTCTCCCTCGGCCTCCGTCGCGGCGCTCCGGATCCAAGAACCGCCCTTTCGTGCGAACGAGCCAAGTCGACGAACCGAGCCGACTACGTCGCCTTCCTCGCGAGCTCGTTCCACCCTCGTGTGCGACGGAGGGCGCTCGTACACCCGCGCCTGCGTGCGTATCTGCGTACGTACGTGCGTGCGTGCTTGTGTGTATATATGTGTGTCTGCTGTTGTATGCGTGCGAGCGTACGGATGTATGATAACGTGCACGCGCGTATGTAAAAGTCGTGTCCGTATTCGTCGCGTGCGCTCACGGCGCGCACACACCCGCACACTCGAGAGAATACGATATCTTTCCCCGTGTACTGTTGTCTATCTTTCTCGCCCTCTCTCCTTCTCTTTCTCTCTCTTTTTCTCTACACGTCGTAGACCGGCGTTCCCGTTTCGCGAAACCAGCGCCTAAGATCCCTCCTTATCGATCTCATTCTCTCTCGCTTCTCTCTTCTTCCGGTCCCGTCGTCGTCTCGCCGCCCGTGCCTCGTGGACGATAGCCGACGTCGCTCTCGCGCACAACCCGCATCAACCCCCGCCTGCAACGAGGACGACGACGTACGGCGGGACGGATGGCGATTCAACCACCGCCACGCCGACCTACCGACCCACCGACCGACCGTCCGACCGACCGACCGACCGACCGACCGACCGACCGACCGACGGACCGACCGATCAACCAACCAACCAACCAACCGATCCAACCGACCAACCGCACTACACTATCCACCGTCCACTACCGGAGCACAGCCACTTCCGTGCACTGACGCCGCCACCGCTGCCGTTACCGCCACCGGCGTTCGCTGCCACCCTCGCGCGCGCCTATCCACCCTCCCTGTATCTTTTCCCCGTCCGCTCTTTTCTACCCCTCTCTCTCTCTCTCTCCCTCTCTCTTATCGTTCGCGCAGTCGAATACAGGCCAGCCACCCCGCACGCATACACACACACGTATACACCCGCGTTTGCGCGAGCCCGCGATTGCCACCGCGCGCTCTCGCCGGCTCGTTCGTGCGTGTGAGGGGTGTCTGTGTGTGCACGCACGCGCGCGCCCTCCGCGGAGCCACCGGGCGAAAGTCGCGGAAGAGACGAGGAGGAGCTTCGGCACGACGCGCGACGAGTCCGCGCGCACTGACAGAATACTCTAATGCCGGCTGTGACTGAGCGAGAAAGACCACCCTTTCGTACCACCACCTCCACCGCCGCCGCCGCCGCCGCCGCCGCCGCCGCCGCCGCCACCTCCGCGACCATCATCATCAACCACCACCACCACCACCAACATTGCCGGCTCCGCCATCGTTGGCGCCACTTCCCTGGAAGCGTCACGTTCTCTACTCCGCGAGTATGCTCCACGTACGTTACCGTGCTCCTCGTATCCACCCACACATGCGCCCGCACACATTGAGGCCCGCCACCCTCGTTAAAGGACGAAGGGTAAAAGCGTCGCCAGCGCCACCGGCCGACGTCATCGCGACGGCCACCACGCCGAGGCGTGGATATCACCCGCTCGATTTTCCCCCCGATCTCGCGCGCACCGCTACTCATCTCTCCCCCTCCCCTTACTACCCCGGACCACCCCGGTGCAGCGGCCGGCCAGCGTGGTAGGTTCTTCCTCGGAGTGGCTCTCCAACGCGCAGATGCACCCGCGGGCGTCGTGTACGTACGAGACAGAGGACGGCGTCGCGCGCGCTGGACACCCATCGTGCACGGGGCGAACGTCAAACCACGGGGAACGAAATTTCCGGATTCGGGGGATGTATGAACGCGTTGAACCTGGACGGCGAAATTGGCTGACGTAGGAGTCGGCGGAGAGCCGGCGGCGGGGAACGGAGCAGCGGGCGTCGACTTTACGCGATGTCTCAAAGGGATCTTTTCAGTCGCTTCGAGTCAATTATCCCTTTTCACCAAACACCCTGGGTCCCCTCCTCCTCCCCAGACAGATGGATATTACGACGTGAGACAATTGATGATGGAAACTTGACAATTCTTTTAATTATATTTATGAAATAAATATACCGTGTATTGAATTAATTGCTAAATTTACATCGGGCAACAATGTAAATGTTTTGTTGATGCAGCGAGCAAATTTACTAAAAGCCACACTCAGTTACACGCGGCGAGCAAATTTACTAAAAGTTACATTTTCAGATTTCCATGTTACATTTAACATGACATATTGTGACATATTGTTTGGGACAGGTTTTTTCATCATTCTCTTCGTGCTTCCATTTCGTCATTCGGTGTGATAAATATGAGTGTAATCTGATTCGTCATAACGGACTCAACGTTGCTAAATTTCGTAATTTAATGTACTTAAAATTGCTGTTCACATGCATCTGTCCGGGTCTGCTTGAAAGTGATGAGCACTTCGACGTTTGTATAGCAGTGATAAAAAATTGAGCAATTCTTCCAGATAGAGACTTTCATAATTATCACGAAGAGAGATAATCAATGATGGAAACTTGACAATTCTTTTAATTACATATATTTATGAAGTAAATATACTTATTAAATTAATTATTAAATTGGCATCACATAATAATGTAAATTTTCTGTTGTATCAATGCAGTAACAAATTCACTAAAAGTTACACTCAAATTCTTATGTTACATTTAATATGACATATTTGGGGCTAATTTTGATCATTATTTTCGTATTTCTATTTTATGTGATAAATACAAGTGCAATCTAATCGATCATAAAGAATTCAACTTTGCTAAATTTCGTGCTTTAATACTTCAGGTTGCTGCAATGTTTACGTACATCAGTCTGTTGGAGCCTGCTTGAAGTTGATGGACGCTTCGACGTTTATATATATAATGATAAATAATTGAACAATTGTCAGATGGAGATTTTCACGATTATCACGGCATGAGATACACAATCTTGATAATTCTTTTAATTGCATTTATGTGAAGTAAGTATACTATATTGAATTAATTACTAAATGTACATCACACAATAATGCAAATTTTTTGTTGCATTGATGATTATTAAAAGTTACGTACACATTTTTATGTTACATTTAATAAGACATCGTTTAGGACAAATTTTGATCATTTTATTTTCGTATTTCTCTCGTATTTCTATCTCGTTATATGGTGTAATAAATACGAGTGCAATATAATCGGTCATGAGAGGCTCAAGGTAGCTGAATTTCGTGACTGCACGTACTTAAAATTGCTGTAATGTTTACATGTATCAGTTCATCGGGACCTGCTCGAAGTTGATAAACGTTTCGACGGTCGCGGCAGAGAGATAAAGAATTGGGCAATTCTGTTTTCCTTTCCACCAAAGTTTTCCCCGTATATCCCCGGTGTGTTTATCCAACGAGAAACTTCCAAGCGGCTTCCTGCGCCGAAAGTAATCCCGTACAGCCGTGGTCGCGCGATCGTTTATTGCCGCGGCGGGTCTTTAATGAAAATGGCTTTACGTAGAAAAGGTTAGCGGAGCGTGAGCGTGTCCCTCGGGCGCTCTGACCTCGCGCTCCAACCCTGAATGCACGTTCCACTTGGAGCCACTTCTCCCTTCGCCTCGCGACGACCGTCGACCCGGCGTACGAGCGTCGCAATCAATGAAGCTACGATTCACCGGGCAGTAGCGTATCATCGCGGAATTGGATTACGCCGGTCTCCGACGTAGTAAAATAGTACCGCGCGTAGAATAGCGGCGTGAGAGAGTGAAGCCGCATGGGAATAAAATTTACGATGCGCCGCTCGATCAATTAACGCGTCCTTCTAATTGCGCCGCGACGTGTTGACGTACGTCGTGCCGCGACTTGCGACGCGTCCCATCGTGTCGCGTCTGTGATTCAGATAACAGGATTTAAGAGGTTCGTGCTCCACCCCGACGACAGCTTTCTAATTCACCGTCAACACGGTCTACCGTTTGTCAGCCGGCTCGATAATTTCATTCGATCTCGTTCGCAAGACCGTAGAGCTCGTGGAGCGTGACTGGAAAAATCTTGGACGCCGTTTTATTGAATTGTGTCTCGTCAATAGTTAAGCGGATTCGTTCGGAAGAACAGCCGCGCGAGAGTAAACGGCGTGCCGCACACGCGATCCAAGTTCGTGATAATTGCTACAGCGCGACGCTATAATTACCACGTCTGTCGATGTGTGTGCCGGTACATCCCCGGCGTTCTTGATGAATGCAGTCTCATATCGTGTGTCCTGTCCTGATTGCATTCGTGATTATGTCATTATAGTGACTCGCTCATCAGCTTTGTAGCGAGCAAAATAAGTCGATTCGCACAAAATAGCGGAGGAAAGAATAAGAGAGGAACAAAATAACCGACACGATTGCGTGGGCGAAGTAAACGAAGAAAGATTTTTTGATTCATAGTTGATTCGAACTCATTTTCTTGTTAATATTTTTAAACTTTGACAGTATATTAATAGAGAGTATATTCATAAAAATAGAAATAGAATAGAAATAGAATAGAAAAATAGGAATAGAAATAAAAATTAAAATAGAAAATTTAGTATATATTAATAGTATACATGATCTTTGCGCTTGTATAATAAAAAAAAGATCGACCGTACCCAAGCGGAGATATTTGCAGTCAAAGTTTGCATTATTTGTACGCAAGAAAGCCGGGGTCAGATGGCACATTTTCGTGAATTTCAAAGTTACATCTTTTCAGACAATTAACTGTTGTAATTAACTGTGCAAATGTGATACAGACAACCTGCTTCTACGTTCTTATGGCCGCAATGATCTTGCAAACTGTATATTTTCTTCTTTAATAACCGAAATATAAACATACAACTGCAATATAGCTGTTTTTCCCTTACTAGGTCAAGTTGACTGCATATAAAATATGTATCCTGATTTATTTTAGTTCAAGAGTCTCCACCAAAGACCTTCATAGTTCTGTCGGTCCTTAAATAGTAGCTAACTTTGGCTCGGCTATTTATATTCTTAATTTCAATTATTTTATGAAGGAAAATTGCATTTATTATCCCAAACAGTTAAGTAATATTATACATTGAAGGAGAAACATCATTCTAACTAATATAACATGTTACTTAAGTTCTTATTCATTTATAATGAAGATATTATTAATATCTAATTTTTCTTTTTCTCTCTTTCTCAACTCTTAGAAATGTACTTGGTTGCTTGAATCAGTTTTTTCAATTTTTTTAACTGTAATATTATTTTCATTTTAATGGAACTCAGGGAAAAGTATTTGTGTGCTTTTTGGAAACATTTTGTGATATGGTTTTTAATGTCCCTTTCACAATAAATACGTAAACAAATCATACGGCTGACACACGGCTTTGGACTAACTAGATCCAGTCTTCTTTTGCAATTACGAAAATTGCCTCTGATAATTTCAGCGACCAAACCACTTTTATACTTTCAATAAAGAAACAAAAAGGTGATAAAAGAGACGTTTGGGAGCATTAAAAAATTACAAGATTATTAAGGGGATGCCGGAGCGAGCGACGAACTTGATAAACGTCGATAACGTAGAGTGATCATCAAAAAGTAGAAAACGTTATCATCATTTACCGACGATATCGAATTTATATCGAATTTATATACACATAGATATTTATGGAATAAAGATGATCGTCAAATAGGCGCTAACATGATACTGCTATCATCTTTTCACAGATGTTATGCAAGTATATATGCTATGTTGTCATTTCAATTTTCTTACACATAAACGTTACGTAAATGTGAATGCCACGTTGCTGATATTCGCATTCTCTCCAAAATAAGCTCTTGTTACTTTTCTGATGAATTCTTCAAATCGCTTGTGTATCGGGCGTATCAAAGAAAGAGTTTTTAGAGAAGAGTATTGTAGGTGTAAGCGTTTGCAAATAATTTTTTGAAAAATACGTTACCTATTATTTGAGTTTTCAATATAATTAGCAACGGTAATTTGAGATATCATTTTCATTTCGCACTGACCAACGTTACACTTTATTTTAGCACGTAATTTTATCATATAAATTAGACAGACAGTACGCTGTAATTTTCGAAAAATGAAATCAGTATCATGATAGCAATAGTTCTACATCGTTTTCAACTTTGAGGCAGGAATGCCCTATTTCATTCATGTATATACTTTTATTATACAAAAGCATTTTTAATTTGATCAAGTCGACACAAAGTAAAATTTGTTAGGAAATGTCGTTGACGTGATACCGAATACCTTTGCAAAACTATTTTCTCGTGCTGATTCGACAAAATTAAAAACCTTTTTGAATGGTGAAAGTACGTGCGAAAATGAAACAGAGCATTCCATGTGATCCGGGAGACGCAGAGCGAAATAGACAAACTTCACGTCATTTTCGAAAATATATCTTTGCGAACGTGAAAATTACTTAAAAAAACTGTAAGACATTATCCTAGAATGTGTTCCAGATGCTAACACTATATAACCTAAATAACCTGCAATAACATGACCGACTTTCGGCCAATGCGCGAGAATCCGACATTCCTACGACGCTACATTAGGTCTAACGTTATGAATGCGACATTGGGCTATTGGAAAAGTATTTTCAAGATTTTGGGCGTGTTATCGAGGGAGTAGAGTGACATTAACGCACATTGACATCCAAGAGATGATGCAGAGCGAAATATGTTCACTTCACGTCATTTTCAATAATACACTTTTGCAAACACGAACATTTCTTTCAGCAATTTTAAAAAATTATCCTAGGTTTAACTTAATAAATTCGGTTTAATAAATTAACGAAGACTTAAAACACTTCGTTTCGAATATCGGTTTAATAATTTAGCGAAAATACAAAACTCATCGGTAGAATCTCGGCTTAGTAATTTAGTGGAGCCTCAAAACACATCGGTTCGAATCTCGGCTTAATAACTTAATTTGTTGTCGAAATTTAATTTGTCGTCTTGTCAACAACAAACGCGTGTGCATAAGAAAATATCTCCGAAGAGATATTATGTTGTATATAATACGACATAACAAGTTATAAATTACATTATTAAAATAGTGTATAGAGCATATATAAGATATATAAAACATATATAGAGCATAAAAAAAGCATATATAACGTATACAGAGCATATAAATATGACATGATGAAATATATCAATTTAATGTATCATCAAAAAACAATCCGATGAGAAGGAAGCCTGCAGAATCGAAATTTCAATTGGCCATTATTAGAATGATCGAATTAAAAAAATTATAAGCTTTTATCAATGGATACTTCATTCACGTCTTTTTAAATCAAACAAAAAAAATATAAGCTTTATAGATGCTTGAAATGAATTAACAAATAGTTTTTTTAAATTTTTTTATCAGTCGCGTCCTTTTGCACATTTTTCTAAGAATTGAGCTAGTCAGTACTCTTAAAGAAATGGAAATGCTTAACTCGTTAAACTATTGCGAAAATCTCAGAGCTAAATTCTTTGGTTGGATCATTCTTACGTAACTCCGGCGAATCGCAAATTCCAATTCTTAATTTACTTCTCGTTGGACTCAATGCGATTTACGTCTACGTGCATGCAATCTACGTAAAGTGACGCTTTATGTCTATTCTATGAGCATCTAAATTGAATGCTCACCATTGCGCGTCGTCCCACGGTGTCCAAGGTCCACCAGCCATCCTGTCACTGCATTTGACATTGCAATAGTCCTCGCGTCCCACGTCGCCTGTAATTCACTCCCGACCGCGGTAATCTAACGGAAGTTTCACGAAAAACCCCATCTTTCTTGGTGGATACACTCCGAGTTGCAAATTGCGTATGAAATATCGTGAATTGCGTCTTCGAGGAAATGTTGGCCTTTCGGATAAACAACGAGTATGTGCGACGAATTCAGCAACGGTCCGATCCAGTTGTAGTATCGCTTTGATACACGCAAATCGCTTACGAAGAAAACGGAATCTGCGAGCGAAGAAAACATACGACGCGAATGGACGGCCGATCTCGCGAAATCTTTTGATGCGTGGGCAAAGTAATCTGTGCGAAATTCTCACGTACAACACGGAATATCCCTAATGTAACGTTTCGATGGGGCAGCGTAGTGGGCTATAATATAGCTCCGCAATATTTTTGCGCATAACATCTCCGCAATACTTTTGCGAAGACAATTCCGCAATGTTTTTGCGGAAAACAACTCCGCAATACTTTTGCGAAAACAATTCCGCAATATTTTTGCAGATAACAGCTCCGCAATACTTTTGCAAAGCAATTCCGCAATACTTTTGCAGATAACAACTCCGCAATATTTCCGCGAAGTTCGCTCGCGACTCTTCCGCAAATACAATCAGGCAAAACCTATCAAATTAATAATCGCGAATGCGAGCGTGAATGAAAAATCAAAAACTATGAAAATTGTGACGATAGAAATAAAGATTCTGGTCAAAAATAAAAATGTAGCTTCACTCAAATGCAATGCAAATGCAAATGAAATGCAATGAAATCAAATGTATTGAAGTATATTCACAATTCACACGAAAAAAATGTTACCGCGTGAGACGTTTGTCTTCGTTCGATGGAATTTGTCACGTGTCGCGTAAGTAAACAAACAACTGCTCGTATGTCTGACTTGTGTACATCATGTTTCTCGCGAGGGATCAACACTAGCATTGTCTCTATTGTGTTCCGCTTTAGGAAACTCACTCTAAGTGAAAAATTGAAACCTGAAAATTTTCCGACGATCGTGAAATTAATTTTGCGAGCAGTCTATATAATTACGTTAGATCGCTTCGCGCAGGTGCCGCACGATATCGAATTTTACTTAATAACGAAGCACAAACTCTATTTTATGAAATGCAGTCGCGATTCAACTTCATGCGAGAGAGAAAATTGAGAAAATTAACGACCGGCGAGAGATCTATGACACAGGTGATGTGATTGTGCATTTTTTGTGGCGCAATCCCTTTGCGCGTTAGCGCAATCTTTTTGCGTGTTGGCTCACTGCTCGAAACACCTGGAAGTTCGTATTCAATAAAACTGAATAATTCTATAAAATTTTGAATGTTCAGAGCGTATACTCAATATTTTAGCCATCTACCAGATAGTGTTGGGGTTTGATTAATCAAAATTTTCTCTGAAAAGAATCCTCGACCAATCAATAATCCAAGTTAATCAATTAATAAATATATATACATTGGGAGAAAAATACTTGAAAATTTATTTGCTAATTTTATGTAAAATATGCATTATCGCTAATATTATTATTTGAAAAAGCGATCTTCTAATTGTTTCGAGCAATTTGATTTTTATCAGACGGCACGTACACATACTACAACAAAAAGCAAAGTAAATCGCATTGATTCTATAAGCATGCACTACATCGAAAGACTTTTTGTCTTTCTATTACCAATATGTTTTTTGTTTTGACTCACCAAACCGCCGATCAGGGTAGCCACATTCTGCTTTCGTTTCTGGAAAATGCCATTTCGCCGATTAGATTCGTGTATTGACGACGATTTGAGTGAAGAAGTTTGAAAGATTAAAAAAAAAATAAACGCAATATTTTTTACGCTGGAAAAATTTTTCGGAATGCATTTATACTTGGAATATTCCATTTTCCTTTTTCTTGACGTTGCAAATAAATCTCTTAATCAGAACAAATAAAAATTTTTTAAGTAGTGATGTTACTCAGAAATTATTCTCCTCGCGTGTAATTACAATTTAACGCGATCTTTGATTCGATTCAAATTATCTCGATTTCGAGCATGAGAATTATAAATCTTGTCTGATTTCTAATTACAAATGCTAATTAATGAAGCACCTTCGAGTTAACCCCGTTCGGCTCGAGCCAGAAGAGCTCGACCGCGAAGTTTCTCTAACAAGTAAAAAAGTAAATAAAACGTGATAATTACTTGTCGCGGTAAAGCCCGCAACACCTGCTTGCGTGAGCAGTACGCATCTTAATTTGTCTTAATTATTGCCTCAATTGTCTCGAAGTCAAAACGCGGTATTAAAAATCGGTGCGGAATAATCTATAGAAAATAACGTGGCAACTCCCAATGCGATCGCTTCGACGATTGATAGTGCTATGATGTGATACTCGAGCACACGCAGGCGTGTTTGCATGACCCGGCTGCGCGCCCTCCCCCCTCAGAGCTGCTCAGTCAACGGCCCAAGCGGAACGTTACGACGGTCGATTTACCTAATCGTTGTTGAGCCTAGAGTTTTTGTTAGAGTTGTTACCCAGGTATTGTTATTACCGATTATTCAATCATCAATATTTCTTTATTATCCACTCACGGATATTATCACACGATTGTCGAGCAGATATTATTATCACTACTATTTAATATTCGAGCATTATTATTTCTTTATTCAGTTATTATTTAATTATTGCTATTACGCATGGGAAAGCAACTCGGGCGTGCCGTTACGACAATTTCTTTACCTTGTTCTTATTCAGTTATTATTGCCGTTGCCCAGTTATTGTTACTCATTATTATTACCGATTATTCGATCATCGTTATTCCGTTATTATGTACTGGCGGATATTATCACACAATTATCGAACAAATATTATGTATTATAGATACGGTGGGTTGCTCGAAGAACGATTAGATTTACAGAAACCTTCTTATGCAATCTCCTCGACAGTATCTCCAGATGAGATATCATCGTTACGTTTTGGGAGGAATTTTGGGTGATTTTCATAGTATCGTAAAAAAAATAATTGCAAACATTACCAGATTGATAGTTACATTGTGCTAATAATTAGCAATATTTGCGGTGACCGTCGATCGTTATACTCGATTGCTCGTAGCCTTCTGCTAATGTTTTGATAATGGCACAATGACGATAGAACACGATCTCGCTGCTTCGCGAGATACATGACATCATTTGATATAAATATTATGCGCTCGCGATTAAGTATTTTCTTACGACCGTGACGCTTATCGAGCGAAACAAATGCCGATATGTTTTAAGATACGGCAGTTAAGCATGCTCAATGTTCCACGTTGGCTTAGCGCAAGTGGAAATGTGAAAGTACAAAAAAAATAACCCATTAACACGAAACCTAAAAAAAACCGCGCTATTTTAGAGCGAACGAAGGGGGATTTTATCTACTCATTATAAATACCAACCCTTCGTCATATAATATCTTCGATAAAATCGTTATCTGCATGTATCTAGAGATAACTGATAGCGCACTAAATGATAATGGTTTTTCAGCCGACATAAATACTTTCCGCTCAGCATAAAAATATGATATTAAAAAATTATAGACAAAAATAAATGAAATTTGAACGAGTATTATTTCGTGAAAAATTACTGTAGGAATATCTGTCTTTTTAGTTTAAAGTATCTACTTTCTTTTTCTCTCTTCTCTCTCTCTCTTTTTCTTTCTTTATTGTTGGATTTTTGTTTTACAACATTTTCACCAAATTATCCTTTCAAAACGTAATATTTACAGAAAAAATTGTGTATTTCGGCAGAATCGCCATAGAACCGGCAAACAATTTTTTTATGAATTTCATTTTCAGGATTATAAATATTGGCTTTTTCGCTTCAATTTAAAGAAAAAGAAATTATACGTCTGATTTTTTCGCGATGTATCACGTACGCGCACATACACATATATCCTCTCTCTCTAAAATTATCCATATATTTTCATCATTTACCGCCAGCATTAGCCCATGAGTACTGCGGGTAGGTTGCTGGTTGTATTTTGCGCATTCTGTGTATCTGTGTGTAATACGTCAGATTATATGTAAATGTGTAAATTTGCGTGGGTGTTAAATGTGTAAAATTGAGTTTTGAGATTTAATATTCCTCTCTCGATATGTGACCAGTTCTTCAGCCATTTATATTGATAGAGACCCTTAGCTTTCGCCCTTAGGAATTTCATTTCATATTTCTATTAGCACCTTTTCGAATTCTTGTAGATTGGCTGATGGCATGTCTACACTTTTGGGGGGATAGTGAGGCCAAGATGTTATAAAACAAAAATCCAATAGCTCCATACACGTCATCTCTGCAACTGGATGAAAAAAGATATTCGATAACTTTTCACGGAATAATGTTCATTCAAATTTCACTTATTTTTGCCTATAATTCCTTCATGCTATATTTTCTTTTGATTAGCACAGATCGTGTCTGTATTCGTAGTACTTGCGATTACGAAATGCAATCGCGACGAAGGTCACACGATATAGACGCCTTCGCGTATTCTTCCATTTCCCCGATGTCGCACGTCTCTTGCTCTTCCTCCTCCCTTGCATCTCGTCGCACCAAACTCGAAAGAGAGTTTGCGATCGAGGCGTGAAGTCAGCTGAAACATGCGAATTCCTGACGATCGTTCCGGCGTGCACACGGTGATGAGAGATTTAAAGATAAAACGGAGAGAGACTACGCCACAGTCCAGGAGGACTGGTTTATTCCCACTTGACCGTGAGGCTCCCGGGGACCAAAGTGATAAAATTTAAGTGGCGCAGGCTAAGGTCGTTACCACTATCGTACGCGCGTATCGTTCTCCGCGTGTTCCTGCGATCGCCAGTAGACGATGACCACTCGGTGGAGTCGCATCGTTCCTCGCCGATCGCGCACGTGAATCGCTCACTAGCCTCTGCCCGCTCGCTCTCTCGTTCACTCGTCCGTTCGCTCTCGCGAGACAGACATGCGGCACCGAACGTCATCGTCGACGATCGTCCTACTCCTGCTGGCCGCCTCGTCCTGGCGGGCCTCCTCCTTGCACTCGGACTCGGGCTCGTGGTTTCAACCAACGAAGGGCGAAATCTGGCCCATGCCGAAATCGCGAGTGCTCAAGGAGGATTTCTACCTTCTGCGGCCGTCTAACTTCGACATCCGAGTAAGTTGGCCTTTCCATCTTTTCTCTCTCTCTCTCTCTCTCGAAGCGAAGTTCACATTAAAATTGCATGAGTTTCTGCTGCCACTGATTTGAACTGGCATGTCAGATTCATAATTGATATTCCTCGACACTGCTTCTCTGACACACTTGATAACAACAGCTTGTCATGACAGAGAGAAGAAGATAAGAAATTGCGGAGTCTTTTCAAACAACGTCGATGTTGCTGAGCTTAACCTATATATTGAATTGATCCCTAAGTTCGTGCGGATTTTTGTCCAGCGTGTGTTGCGGAATCCGCATGTTGATATTAGAAGAATAATTTCGTACAGTTGGCTATCTATGCGTATGTTTTAATAGCTTTGACATTTCAGAGCTTATTTTGTGGTATAAATGGTAGCGTTTAAAAACACACAGTTGTCTTCGTTGAGGCTTGAAAACGGAAGGCAGTAATGAGCTTTTCCGGTGCATTATGCCTTTTTACTTCCGTAAAAGTTGCTAGAGTTCGGTTGGGATGTTTTGCCTCGCCCACCATATTCACCCGATGTTACCTCCACCGATTATCATCTGTTTCGCTCATTACGGAACTCCCTTGACGGTATCAACTTCGCTTCTTTAAAAGATGTGAAAAACCACTTGGAACGTTTCTTTGTCGTAATTTCACAAAACAAGAGTTTTACAAGAGGAGAATTGTGAAATTACGTGAGAGGCGATAAAAAGTTGCCCAACAGAATGGCACATGTACTATTGGTGAAAATTGCTTTTAATAAGAATTAAATATATTTCAATTTTGTTTAAAAATTCGCACGAACTTATGCCAATATAAATTCTATTATCTGTGTATAATTGTATAGTTCTTAATTTCTTTATTTTTTCTTAAATCAGAATTATGTGAACGTCACTCATCATCATTGCCAATGTTTTTTCTGTTGCGCTTTAGGGAACATTTCCGAACGCATAATGAATGTCTCTCTTCCTCTTTTCTACAAAAATATAAATAAATAAATAAATAAATGAAAATGATTTAGACGGTCCATTCGCGTTTTTTCGTTTGGCACGCGACGACTCTCCGAAGCGTGCACTTATGCGAAATTGTCGAGAGGAATTGACGGATTCCCGTCACATGTTTGTCGTTTTCAATTTCGCCGCAGTAATTTCTTGACAGTTACCAAACGGACTTTGCATGCGCACGCGATGCGACCGTTTTTCTGTTATTTCGTCGAATCTCCCGGATGGAACGACGCTCCGCTCGCGATTTCACGTGTTTTGCACCGCGGCGATCGTACCTTCGCTTTTACTCCTCTCCCCAATATTGTTCACCCTTTTATACACCAAATATCGCGATAATCTACGGTAAGGCCAACGTAAATTGTTATCTCACAGCTTCTGCGGACCGCACTGTCGCGTATCTCATGGAATTTTAGAGGACGCTACTTCGACTCGTTCATATCTTGTACGGTATTTTTCTTTTCGCTGTCAGGTAAGCGGCGAGACGTGCGATATAGTGACCGAGGCGATAGAACGGTATACGAGAATCATCTTGACGGAAGCCAGAATAGCCAGGCTGGTCACGGAGGGGCAGCCAAGAACATCCGTCCGAGACGATCCTCACTTCAGGGGCACTCTTGAGGCCCTGAGCATCCACCTTTTGCAGCCTTGCGAGCAGAATGGCGAGCATTGGCCGCACTTGCACATGGACGAATCCTGTGAGTTTATACATTATAAAAAGAAAAGAAGAGAGAAACGGGCCGAAACGAAAAGAGCGCTGAAGAAGCTGCATCTTCAGCACCGAACGCGATTTTCTGATCTTGCAATTTCGCGTGACTGGAAACTACACGAATCGTCCCTACGTCTGGTTATTCGCGTGCTCTTACATTTCGCGTTCAGCAACACATCGACTCGTTTATTTAGCCGATGTTGAAGGAAAGAGCTGCATTTTTCGACTATAAATTCTGCACGATTGGAGCGCGTGTTTCACGCGTAGCGGCGCGATGAGGTTGCACACTTCCCATACATGGCGTGCATTGCAAAGTAGTAAGTAGTGCACCAACAAATTAACTGGATGATGCCAGTGGGCGGTTCGTAGTCGTAACCTCGATATGACACTCGCCCATTTGTGTCGATAACGGGTTTTCGCGTGCGCGTGAACTGAATCCCTGCGATTCCTAATACTGTCTCCTCTCTCCTATCGGTGATCTAAACCGGTTTATCAAGTCAATTCGATAATGCCTGACGGTTTGCATTAAACAAACGGTACATTGATTGAACAGCAAGAAATAGCGTACGGTGAAAAGAGATTGGTTGAATTAGGGCGACAATGAACGTGGCGTTTCGTTGAAGGAAATAAAGTTCTAGTTCTTAGAACCGAATATGGCCTCTATTAAGCTTCGTTTACGTATAAAAAGGATTTATTTTCCGTTAAATAGATAAATAAATTATAAATTTTATTTCTAAATACCAGAAATTTCTCGTTTCCTTCAACTAAAACGCTTTCAAATCGTTCAATCAATCAAACTTTTTGATCTGTGCAATAATTTCTTTCACATATCTTGTGAACATAACATGATGGAAAATAACAATTCGTTGATGTAATCACAATATTATGCGAAATATATATATATATATATATATATATATATATATATATATATATATATATATATATATATATATGCGAGACTATATACACTTAAAAAACATAATCTTATCTTTAGCAGAATCCCCTTATATATGGTGTTTACGTTGTTCATCGTAATGTATTCGCTATTTTTTACTAGTTGCAAAATGATCGGTCAGAAGAAGATTCTAAATACAATTAATCAGTTTTTACACGGACAATAAAAAGCAATAATAAAAATTTCGAAAATATTCTTTTTCGTAAAAATATCAAGATTATTTTCACTTTTTAGAATGTATATCCTTTTTATCCGTGATACTGTAAAAATGATCAAAATAAATTCATTAGTAATTCATAAATAGTTTTATTAACATTTAATAATGAAAATGCTGACAGAAGACACGATAATGTTTGGAATGTAATAGATAATATCAGTTATTCACAGGACATGTTCGTATGTAATGAAAATATAATCTATTTTCTGCAATACAAAGTTTTGCTCTTTGTAATAGAGATTTATATGTCGTATTAATTATGGGATATTTCAATTTATATTTCCACACGCTTGGGATAAAATTCTTCATTACTATTTTACTGCGCTCCTTTTTACTCTGAAATAGCAATAGAGATAACATTATGAATAACTGTTGAATTTATTTTGATTCTCTTGACAACATTACGGATAAAAAGAGAAAATTTACCTATATAAAACTAAAAAGAAAATATTCTGATTCCATATTCTTAAAATTAGAGGAATTTTTTAACTATAAATTAGAGAAATCTTTCTATATCTATAGTACAAGTTTTGTTCTTATATATTAATAGAAATTTCTTCTAGTTAAAGGGAATTTTGCTTCAAGTAAACATATTCTTCTTGATTCAAAACAGAAAAACAATAATATATAATATATATTTAGCAGATTTTCAATGAATAGTTTTCTTCATTGGGAGAAAAATTTTACTCTTTCGGTAAGAGTTTTGCTTAGAATATGGAATGGAAGAAAACAGCATCTTACAACTAGAGTTCTTTTTTAGATGTTAAAAGGCTTTCTTTTTAGTTTTTTTAGAAGCATCCTCTTGAGTATGTATATGGAGAAATTCCGCTGAGAATAATATTATATTTTTCTTGAATATAATTTTTTACACACCTACGTACGTATCATAGATCAACGCGATTTTAGTTTAGATCCGACAGTTGATTCCTCGCGTTATCCGGCCATATCTGAGAAGCCTTGAAGCCTCTCGACGATCGATCGTTTAGTCGCGCGACGAGAATTACAATTAATTTACTCCGATTAATCCAAGGCGATCGCGCGGTGACGCGGAGTGACGAATGCGCACTGAACGCAAGATTTTCGAGCGAGTTAAGCAATGGTAGCGTAATCAGCGAAACGATTGAAACGAGGACGGACAATAAGACACAGCTCGAGATCTGCCTTCTGGTTTCTTATCGGCCCGAGTCGTGAGGTAATGCCGCGTCGTGAGGTCGTAACCGGCGATTAGCGAGCATAATTCTACGATTTTATCCGCGCTCTTCCTCCTCGACTGAATCGATTTAATGTCGCTGTTGACGTACGCGAACGATTTTTTCAGATAAGCTTGAAATAAACGAGACATCGCAGGTCGCCGTTCTCCGGGCCGAAGCCGTCTGGGGAATACTACGAGGACTCGAAACCTTCTCGCAGGTGTTGGCTCCGTCCGGCGACGGTCCAACCGTGAGTATCTGAACGTTTACTCTACCTGATTGTAAGCAAGGAACTTTTGGACATGCATTGGCCCGAAAAAGATTTATTGAAATTTGTAAAGTGGGACGATTTCATGAAAAGTCACATATAATATCGAAATCTGAAAATCCAGATAATCTCTCGAAATACAATTTTATTGAAATATTCGAATTGTCTCGTTGTACACATAAGGGAGATAGAGACTAAGTGGCCCCAGATGTATGTTGCTTATGTATTTTTAGTTATCTTGATAGGAATAGTGGGTACAAAATTGCGAAATGGTTCTTTTAGAATAAAAAAAAAACTTTTCCTTAGAATACAAAAATGCCTCTCCCTGAGTTTTATTAAAATCGAAATAATATTACAGTTAAGAAATTGAAAAAAATTGATTTAATAATAGCGAAGTAAATTATCGAACCTTTCGAAATTTTCTATTAATATTCTTTATCATGACTAAATAAAATTAAGCGATGTGTTATCAGCTAGAATAAAATTCTTGCAACCATAAGATATATAGATGTTTCTAGTAATAAATGGAGTTTCTGATTAGAAAAAGCATGTTTCTAATTAGATAAAGCATGTGGGCAGACGAAGTAAAGTTGGCCCATAATTAAGAGGACTTTCGGCAGGAGGACTATGGAGAACTTTCGCAAAGACTTTAGGCATGTCTGGCTTGACAGTGCATTTTTTATTGCTCTGATAGTTGCTCTATGAAATAATTGTATATTTCAGAAAAACTGTATTTCGAGATTTTGATATTTTGAGATATGATTTTTTTCGGAAAAATATCTTAGTTTCCAGATTCTTATTTTTCGGGACAATGTATGTATGAAGTGTTGTGACGGTCATCCGTATCGTAGATATTCTCGAGAATGGCGCATACAATTTTTCTATAGTGTTATTGACTTAGCCGCGTTCGACTTTCGTCGACGAGAAAGTAACACATCCACGGAGAAAAGCACGTCTATAAATTCGCTCACGTCGAGCTTCCTGTACGAAGGTCGACATTTTGGCAGGCGATCGGCTTCTCGCTCGGGAACGAGCCGGCAGGCGTGACGTTAGCTTGATCGTGCGTTTCAGTTGAAAGTGAAATGCCAGACCATCGTGGACCAGCCGAGATTGCCGCATCGAGGTCTCCTGTTGGACACCTCTCGCCATTATCTACCTATATCCGACCTCCTGTTGACACTGGACGCAATGTCGTACAACAAGCTCAACGTCCTGCACTGGCACATCGTCGACGACAATAGTTTCCCGTACCAGAGCACCAGGTATCCCGACCTGTCCGCCAAGGGCGCTTTCCATCACTCGATGATCTACACGCCCAACGACGTGCAGAAAGTCGTCGATTACGCGAGACTACGCGGGATCCGAGTGATGCCCGAGTTCGACACACCCGGACATACCAGATCGTGGGGGCTGGCATATCCGGAATTGCTGACTGCATGTTACGGTAAATAAATGAGCATGGACACGCGACTTGGTTTACGAGTCGCGCGTCGTTACTCCCACAAAAGTCGCAGATCCGTGTTTCCGTTCAACCCCGAAAAATGTTACGAAAATATATAACGCGCGCGCAAGACGAATGACTTCTGAAATCGAACGACTTCAATGTCTTAACGCTAAATTTACGATTACATTCTACATCGAGAAAACATTGTAGGGAAAAATTACAACAAAATTACAACAATTACAACAAAATTTTTGTCCATCTTAGACCAATTTTGGACTACGCAGAAATTATGACAATTATAAAAACAGTTATTAACAACTTGACAATTATTGAAATTATAACAATTGCAATAAAATTACAACAATTACAACACAATTTTTCTGAGCGGAGGATACTTTTAGTATGTATAAGCTATGAAACTCTTGGATTAGGCAAGTATTACATTAACTGCTAATTTGAGATTTTACGTTTAAAATTTTTTTGTTCATTTTCGTCACATATTAAGTAACTCACACAACACAACGTCTAAAATCAGGATATAAGGCGTTTGAAAGACATTTGAAAGACTCTCAGACGTTGGAATATAAGACGTCTTTATATTTTTAAAACATCTTTAAAATGTCTTTAAGACGTCTTACGTCCCGGTTTTAGACGTTCTGTTGTGTAGGAATGTTCCTAATCATTTTTGCGCGTAAAAGCATATGTAATTCTGTAATTCTGTACAACGTAAACCAATACGACGTAAACTTTGCAGAAAAATGTCAGTGTTCTGTCGGTAAAGTTTTCAGCAACCCCTGAAACTTATTAACATTCAACGGTGAGAATCGCGTTAATTAGTCTGTTTGTGTGTGTATTAGACTCAAACGGCAAACTGAACGGTAAACTGGGCCCGATGAACCCGACGAGGCCGGCGCTATACGAATTTGTGCGCAATTTGTTCTCCGAGATCGTGCAAGTGTTCCCCGATCAATACGTCCACCTGGGCGGCGACGAGGTGCCCTTCGATTGCTGGGCCAGCAATCCGGAAATTATTACGTACATGAACATGCACAATATGTCCAACAGATACGAGCTCCTGGAAAGCGAGTACATAACGAACGTGCTTGCGATCAGCAAGTCGTTGGACGCCAAAACCATCGTCTGGCAAGAAGTGAGTAATTTACTATCTATACTCTGACTTTTTTCTACAACTTCTATATTTTTCACTGCAACTCCTTTATTTCTCAACAACCGAGAGCAGTTCCCTCTTTTCGCTTTTATCGCTCTCATTATTTATACGGAGAAAATGTTGTAGTAAAAATTATGTTAAAATTTCTTTTTACAATAGATTTCACATAAATTACTGTACACTCAGAAAAATATAGGGCTACTATATAGGTGGCAACGTTTGACAAGCTTTCTATGTAGAATTATTGTATGTAATTTAACAAACTATTTTGCGCAGTTATTACTAAATCTATTATAATAATTAGTTCTTAATTAAATTATTACTGAAATTATGTACTACAGCTTTAATTGACATAATTACAAAATAGTTTATTAAACCATATGCATCACAATTCTACATACGCAATTCGTGTATCGTTCATCACTTGTATTGTTGCCATCACCATATTTTTCTCTGAGCTTAGAAATAGTAAATTTGACGATCTATCTGGATATAGGATACAAGAAACTTTCAAGTAATTACAATCAAACGGACATAACATATTTAAACAAATAATAGTAATTGCGATTATAATCGCGTGTATGGTCCAAGATTACAAAAATTTTGTTGCAATTTTTGCTACAATATTTTCTCCGTGCACGGATTCTATTCGAGCTTATTTGGGCCTCGTAGGTGTTCGACAACGGCGCGGTGTTACCCACGAACACTGTCGTCCACGTCTGGAAGATACCGCGTTGGCAGAAAGAGCTGGAAAGAGCGACAATGGCCGGCCACCCGGTTTTGCTATCTTCTTGTTGGTACTTGGATCACATTGCCGGCGGCGGCGACTGGACCAAGTATTATAATTGCAATCCTTTCGATTTCGTCGGCGCGGCCAATGTCACGCAACTCATGCTCGGCGGTGAAGCTTGTATGTGGGCAGAATTCGTGGATAGGTGAGTGTTATGCTTCTTTATCATGTTCGCTATCAGTTGACCTATTTTGCGATTCTCCACGCATATCTTACGTGTCATTTCACGTAGATAAAACATGTCACATAATAATAATAATGACGTTTCACGATAACGAGGAGACATGTAATTAATCAACCTGATTCAGAAGCTAATAGATAGCTAGATTATACTCCCTTATGATTATACACTGATATGTAAAATAGATATGTAGTTTTACAATCTAGCCGTTGCTTAGTCATTAGCTGTCAAATATGATAAAATAAATATGGGGTTGTCTCTATTTAAAACAATATTACCTAACTATTACATCGCCATTAGAATTTCAAAATTAGGCAGAAAGCTAGGATTGAAAATTTATGTTATTTCATAAAAATCTTAAAAAAGCAGAAATGAGTATTACATTATTGTCTGGTAAGTAGTTATTTTTTTCCTATTATAACTATAATTTTTTTGTTTGTTGCCATCAATTAACTTGTTTATCCAACCACTAGCAGACGTTAGCGTTATATTGTTAAATATAACGATGTTATAAATCTACTACTTTTTAGCTAGACACTCACGAGATTTTGTTTTTATTCGAGTTGCCGTTAAAAGTCAGAATATAAGCACACAGCGTTCACTTGGGGAAAAACTTCTCGAGAGACTATTTATATTTCTTTATGTAATCACTTTACAAAAGAAACAGGTTTATTCTGTTTACGTAAATATAGAAAAAAATAAGTTATCGCTGTCACGTATGCGTGATGCTGTGTGACGATATGTGTGATGATATATGTGTGTGATAGTGAACTTATATACTTCGTATACGAAGAAAAAAAATGATTAAATTAACATGACAATGATACAAAACTAAACATATTTTGATTGAGGCAAAATTTTTAGTTCTTATAAACCAGACTCGTTTCTTACATTAG
>NW_022639513.1:250210-266305 GCF_010583005.1 Odontomachus brunneus | reverse complement strand
CAAATATTCCTCTTCAGTGTAAAAAATAAGTTTGGTGTATAAGATCTAGAAATTTTGTTTGGTTAAAGCATAAATTTTACAAGAATAAATTCCACAAATAAAGTTTCAAATATTTTTTCTCAATGTAGAAACCAAAAACTGTTTCTTTGAACAAAACGGTAATTCAGCCAATCTCTCCGTATTCTCGCTGTCACGCATATGTGTGTTAGTGAATTGCATATTTCATATATGAAGAAAAAAATGATTAAATTAACATGACAATGATACAAAACTAAACATATTTTGATTGAGGTAGCAGAATTTTTAGCTCTTATAAACCAGACTCGTTTCTTACATTAAGAAAAAATATTCGAAAATTTATTCGCGGAATATAAAGTTTATTTCTGTGAAATAATTTGTGAAGGAGAAAGAGAGAGAGAGAGAGAGATTTTACAGAAATAAATTTCATATACCGTAAATAAATTTTCAAATATTCCTCTTCAGTGTAAAAAATAAGTTTGGTGTATAAGATCTAGAAATTTTGTTTGGTTAAAGCATAAATTTTACAAGAATAAATTCCACAAATAAAGTTTCAAATATTTTTTCTCAATGTAGAAACCAAAAACTGTTTCTTTGAACAAAACGGTAATTCAGCCAATCTCTCCGTATTCTCGCTGTCACGCATATGTGTGTTAGTGAATTGCATATTTCATATATGAAGAAAAAAATGATTAAATTAATATGACAATGATACAAAACTAAATATATTTTGATTGAGGTAGCAGAATTTTTAGTTCTTATAAACCAGACTCGTTTCTTACATTAGGAACAAATATTTGAAAATTCTCCGCGTGCTTCATATCGAGCTTTCTCATCACGAACTTATTGTTGCTTTTAGGAACAACGTGCATCCTAGAATTTGGCCGCGCGCGAGCGCAGCGGCCGAACGTCTGTGGAGCTTCAACAAGCAGGACAACAATGCAGCTGCCCAGCGTCTGGAGGAGCACGCCTGTCGTATGAACAGACGCGGTATACCTGCACAACCACCAAACGGACCGGGATTCTGCGTGACGTAGCGTGCATCTGCTGCTTGTCACGAATCTGCCGTTTAACCTACGCGTATTACGCCCGCGCACGCTAATGAGAAACACAGTTGTCATTTCGCACTCATTCACCGCTGTCCCATCAACGTATGTCGCAATAAATACAGTTTGAATAACAAGCGTGTCTTTTTTTACACCATTTACATAATCACAAAAATCCAGCAGCGAATGTCTTCGACGTTTGCGTGAAAAAAAAGAAACACGAAGGGACAAACCGAATCTTCGGGATTGCGGTTTTATCTTACACGCTTTTATATGTTAAACAAAATTTCTTCTTTAAACGTTCGTCTTGTGCACAGAGAAAATTAAAGAAATAAAAACTACGTTAAAATTATATTGAAGTAAAAGTTACGTTAAAATTATATTTCATTTTACAATGTTTGTTATAAAGCTGTATCGACGTTATAATATAAATATATTATAAATATAAATTACTATAAGAATAGTAAATTCGACGATTCCCGAATAAAAAGATTTCCAAGAAAACTAGTCAAGAACTGGCTAGTTTTTAATAGCTAGGATTTATTAGACAGTGATTATCCAGAAATTAGCTAATTAGAAAATACTGGTCAGTATTTTTGAATCAGTTAGTGATAAAAAATTCAGTAATAAACGACAAAAAGTAAATGCTGAGTAGTTCCTATCTAATAAAAACTCGGAAAAATTGGCCAGTATTTTTTGGTCACTATAAACCAGAATGAATAAATGAAACGAAAGTAAATGCTGAGGTTTCTAACCAATACAAACTCAGAAAATACTGATTAATATTTATTGATTAGTTATTCAGTTTAGTTTTTCAGAAACCAAACAAGAAAGAATGGTAAGTAAATATTGGGTAGTTTCTGTCGAATAAAATCTCAAAAAATACTGGCCGGTATCTTTTGGTCAGTTTATTAGTCAGAAACCAAACAAGAAGAAATGGTAAGTAAACACTGAGTACATATATAGTTCCTGCTTAGTAAAATCTTGGAAAATACTGGCCACAATATTTCTTGGCCAGTTATTAGGCAAAAAATAACGGTAATTAAAAATAAAGCTGCAGCTATTTCAATAGTGAAAATGAGCTCTTCCATACACACGTGAAAATACTAATCTACTGAATGTACCATTTAAAAAGCATTCAAGCAATCACAATAATTTTGTAATAAGCTAACATGCAAATATATATAATAATTTTGATCGTATTTTTTTTGTATAGTCCAAGATTACGAAATTTGGATATAATTTTTACTACAATATTTCCTCGTGTGTCTAACGGTGTTGGGGCGTGTAAAACTGATTTGCACGCGCGCGTTACACCTGTCCTATGCATTATCCTTATCCAACAGCGTGGCGAAATTGTGATCTATTGTTAGATGTAGATATTACAACGAAGATACGGCGCTGCTTTTGTCAGCAGCCTTTCAATCGAGCTCATGAACCATCGCTGGAATGCGACAGTTGACGTGCATCGAAGGTATTGTCGAAGTGAACACGCGGTGGACAGTTGCGTCCCCCGGGTGAAGGAATGCTCTTGTCTAAAGTCAAACGGCCCGTAACGAAATTGATTTCCGCTGACGATCATGATCTCGATTTGGAATGAGGATACTCTTTATCGGAGGTTCACGCATGTGATCGCTATTTATCAAACGGTCATGCTTCACGCATAATGAACATAAAAATTTTGCATCTTTCTTTTTCGTGGCCGACAAATTGACACGCGCGATTTACGCAAATCAAGAACGACCGGCTTGGATCGCTCGTTGCGACCGCGTTGACCGTTTAAAAATATTGCATTAATTCAAGCTATTTCAAGGCTAAAGATGATCCGCTATCAGTGATGGATAGCGCTGTTTGAAACTCGCTACTTTTTGCTGGAAGTGGCGTCAGCGATGAGTTGCGCACTTTGAAACGGGAATCACCGTATGTGTTTCCCGCGCGTCATCAATTCCGCGAAAACCGACGATCGACTTTTTTACGTGTCACCCAGGTTACGTCTAACAATCTTCACGGCTGATATCATGAAAGGTGGTCAATTTTAAATTTTGCAGCGTCTTCTATCAGAAACTGACAAATTCCAAGTGACATTGAATAATTTTCGCGGCGTGCGAGGTCCTGCCTCGTTGGAGCAAGCAATCAGCCACGATCGACGACTTGATCCTCGATTGTGATTGTCAAAATTTTCGATAAGTCTGTCAACGATACTGGTCGATGTATACCACGTCGTACGGTGCACGCCTTTGACGCATCATGTTGAGGTAAATTTTAGCAGGAATTTAGTCTCTTGATAAGATTCACGTTAATTAGAAGTTGCAGCCATGTGAATCTAAGCGTTTAGAATTTAACCAGATGTCAGAATTATAATCATTCATGATATTCTTTTAAAATGAATCAGTGCAAACGTTTTTGATCGGATTAGTAAAATGAATATTTCTCCGGCAATCAGTGAATATTCATTGTTTTTCAGTAGAAATGTTGCTATTTCAAAACACTCTGTTTTATATCTCACTGATTTTGACCAGGGAAAAATTTTTTCGAACTTTTTGTGTTGGTGGTGATGGAATTCAATGACTTCCACGCGTCTTGCGTGCGATAAACATTCTATTTGTGTTTGTAGAGTACATCAATAATGGGAACAGTCGCTACACAGAGAAAATATTATAGTCTTCTTTATATATATATATATATATATATATATATATATATATATATAAATTCTTTTCTATGGGGTAATGTAATTTTCTCTTATATACATTGTATGCTAATTGTTGAGATAATTCAGGAATCGCACTGAATAAATAATACTGTAAAATGATATAAATTGAATGATAAAAATAAAATATTACATTTATTTGAAAATTTTAATAAATTTTTTAAATATATTTATTTAAAAATATTTTTTCCTTTACTATGAATTATTTCCTTTCCCTTTCTTACTATAAATTATACATATAAAAAATCAAGAGAATTTTAATCTTAATTTCTTTGACTAAAATAAAATTTTCTTTGACTAACCGACAAGTCAATAATCAAAATTAATTAATAGTTATATATAAAATTATAAACAATTTCGTCGATTGTTAATTAAACTTTGATATGATTGATTTTAAACTGATTAATAATTGATTTCACCAATCGATTAAATTATTCGTTATTACATATGTTGATGAAATATGAACGAACCAGAAAATAAATATATTTATTTCAAAAATTTATGAAAATTTTCAAATAAATGTAATATTTTATTTTGATCATTCAATTTTTAGCATTTTACAGTATTATTTATTCAGTGCAATTCCTGAATTATCTCTAAGTAGCATACAATGTACGTAAGGGAAAATTGCATTATCCCATAGAAAAGAATTTATATATATATATATATATATATATATATATATATATATATATATATGAATTCTTTTTAATTCTTTTCTATGGGGTAATGCAATTTTCTCTTACGTACATTGTATGTTACTGACACTCACATAGATAGTTAGAAAAAAATTAACGCGATATCGATGAGAGTCCAATTAATCTTTTATTAAGCCTGTGGTCCACAAGTATAATTTGAAGACTATATATTATTAGTCAATGTACGTGAGTGTCAGTGCCACGAAGAAATATTTCAGGTGCCATGAGCTGGGAGTCTGAATACGTGATTGAAAAGCTACGACGTGGAATTTAGCACGTAGAGTCGCGGACAGCGATAAATATATTTTCAGTTGCATTTAATTATTGATTATTGACATTTCCGATATTAATGAATGTTTGGCGATTTTAATGAGAAAATGGAAATATCCGAGTCGTAATTAAGACTGGTATCTATAGCCATTATTGAACAAATAATTATAGTTTCTCGAATTTGCGTTGATTATTTGTCAGCTTGCATCTATATGCAATCCATATTTATATCTTGCAGCAATAAACCTTGATTTAAATATCCGTATGACGGTCCATGAACATAAATCTGTATTTAATTATGCTCTCACACACAATTGAAAATCGTAAATAACTTACGATTATCAAAATAGCGATCTTAATCTAGCAAACTAGGAGTCTAATAAAGTTATTAAAATGTAAGTATCGCAAATGATGATTTATGTGTATAATAATACTTCTTAGACAGCAAGTCGAATTTTAAAGCTGTCAACGCCTTATTCTTTCTTTTGTCTAATTTCTTATTTGTTTGATTTGTTATTGCATGGAATCTAAATTTAAATATCTATTGATGCACAGTATTATTAGGCACAACTATTATCCTTTTATAATTTGTTTTCACTTTTCATAAATACTAAACAATTTTAAGTCCTAACATTTTTGTTATTAAAATACAGTACTAAGAAGATAGTGGTAAACAATCATTTAAAATATTAAGATGAAATAATAACTCTTACACTATTATATCTCAAGATTTTCTGTCGATCCTTCAAATTGAACAGGACTTACGAATTTAGACAATACAAAACGTTCCAGAATTATTCCGAATATGTCCAAGTTATTCTGATGTCTCCTTTACTTTAGTACTTTAATACTATCCAAGATGGTCCTCGAATGGTCTGTATTATCTGGAGAGTCAATATATAAAATCAACTTCAAAATCAATTTCAACTAGGAACGCAGCTTGTTTTCCTAAACCTTTGTGTAAATTATACGTGCCATGGAATAATATCTAGTATTTCAAAGAGTTCAGAATACTAATTTTACAAATACATTTGCGTATACTGTATAAGTATTGTAATACTTTACAATCTCTACATCCTCTACTATTTATATTCTCAATTTAGCATTATATTGAGTAATATTATATTGAGAATATAAACAGTGTAGCGGATGTAGAGATTATAAAGTACGCGAATGTATTTGTAAAGTTGGTATTCTGGACTCTTTGAAATACTAGATATTATTTCATGGCACGTGTAATTTATACAAAGGCTTAGGAAAACAAACTGCGTTCCTAGTTGAATATTGACTCTCCAGATAATATAGATTCCAGAACCATCCTGTATAATACTAAAGTACTAAAGTAAAAGAGACATCAGAATAACCTGGACATATTCGGGATAATTTTGGGATGTTTTGTATTGTCTAAATTCGCAAGTTCTCTTGAATCTCAGGATCGACAAAAAATCTTGAGATATAATAGTCTAAGAGTTATTACTTCATCTTAATATTTTAAATGATTGTTTATCGTTATCTTTTTAGTATTATATTTTAATAAAAAAATGTTAGAACTTAAAATTGTTTAATATTTATAAAAGGTGAAAACAAGTTACAAAAAGATAATAATTGTACCTAATAACGCTGTACATTAATAAATATTTAAATTTAGATTCAATGCAATAACAAATTAAATAAATAGGAAATAGTATTTGCCTTATTTGTATTGTCTTTTCAAAGTAGGTGTCGCTAAGATGACCAGACATCCCGATTTTTCACCCTTTGTCCCGAATTTTTTCTATTTGGGACACTGATTTGTCACATTTTCAATGATTGTCAAATAATTTTCGAATCTTTTAACCCCCTTTCCCCGCTTCACATGTTTATGAAGTGTCCCGAATTCATGGTTGGGAAATCTGGTCATCTTACATATACCGCGAGGAGAAACAAGAAGATTACTTACAAATGACGTCTTCACGATACGCCCCGGCGATCGCACATCGCTATTCTCGACACTCCCGAAACATATTTCCGCGCAAGACTTACTTTCGACGGGTTAAAAACGCGTAAAATGCGAAGCGATGTTGTTCGATGTGTATACGGCAGTTACTCGATGCAGGAAGATCGAGAATCAAGATGGTTGCGCGATTGTTGAATCGCGCTGAAAATATACGCCAATATATGAACGGTGGCGCGGCCGAAAAGAACACGCTCTATGAGATACTTCTCTCTCCGTATCTCTTTTCCTAACAAGCTGACGCAACCGCCCGAATATCCCGCATCTCTTTCTTTCTCTCTGATTGTCATCGTATTTCTAATTCCCGTTTAATAAATCCGACGATCATCCGATTCTATTGCTACTTGAGCGAGTCGATGTTATTAGCAAATGTAAAGGACGTCGACACGACACGTCGCGACAAGCACCGGCCGCATATACCGCGATGAGAAACGAGAAGATTACTTACAAATGACGTCTTCACGATACGCCCCGGCATTCGCACATCGCTATTCTCGACACTCCCGAGACTTATTAACGCGCGAGACTCACTTTTGACAGATAAAAGACGCGAGAAACGCGGAGCGATGCGGATCGATGTGTACTCATGGCTGCTGCTTGGCGCGAAAAGATCGAGCATTTCGCGCGATTCATTACCAACGCCTAGATTGAATAACCATTATGACAATCTCGTAGTGCAAAACGAATGCGATTGGTCTAGAGAGGTTAGTAACTCGAGCAAGTGGTTAAGGCGTACAGATCGCGTCGTTGTAGACGCGCGACCTCATTTGCATCACTGTGCTGGGATTTTGTAACTCATTATTGGAGTTAACGACAGTTTCGTTATCGTTGCGCAGCTTTTCTACGATATACAAAAGCTGCGCAACGATAATGAAACTGTCGTTAACTCCAATAGCGAGTTACAAATCTCAGCATTGGCGCGTTCACATTCATGCACTTTTGACACTTTTGGCGCGCTAATGAACTTTTGGTGTACGTGATTGACAGCGCGCGCGTTTGCGATTTTTTCATGTCGAAAGAGTGCCGAAAACAACGACATGTGGTCGTCAGGACATCGTAAGTACATTATTACGGAGTAATCTCCTTCCGTCTCAATACATACAGCTAGGGTGACCAGACGTCCCGCTTTTTCACTTTTTGTCCCGAATTTTTTCGAGTGCTATTCGGGACACAGATTTGTCACCATTTTCAATGATTATCAAATAATTTTCGGATCTTTTTATCCCCCTCCCCCCGCTTCACACATTTATAAAGTGTCCTGAATTTAGGGCTAGGAAATATGGTCACCTTAGTTGTCACATAACCAGAATTCGCGAATTCGTCGATTCTATTGTTTTCTTTCACACGTTATTGTTCTTGAATCTTTTAAATGCTATTGTTAAATGCTGTTGTAAAAATATTTCTGTATACGTATTCAAATGCAGAGGTAAATCCCGATCTACAATAGGTGTAGTAAGCTTTAAGCCTTAAGAAATTGACCAATTACAGTGGAATTATAAAGGAATAATCAATTGTGATTGGTATAATTTCTTATGGCTTAAAGCTTACTACACCTATTGTAGGTCGAGACTAACGTCCACTTTACGCATATAGAACGTTTAAGGGCATCACACACAAAATTCCGTAAGAACTTAAAACATAAGCGTAAAGAAATCGACCAATTCCAATCAAGCACTCGGCTCTTCGTAACCCCTCCATTATTACGAAGAGCGGAATACTCAATTGGGATTGGTCGATTTCCTTACGCTTACGATTTAGGTTCTTACGGAATTTTGTGTGTGATGGCCTTTACACCGCGAACGAAGGATAGAGAGAGAATTTACGGACTTGAATTCACGCTTTCACGTCTGGTTGCATGTTTTTCCTGTATCGACGAAAAAACAGTAGATAGCACCATTAAAATAGCATATAGCAGTTCTGAACTTACTCTTTATCCAACGTCTGTATGTCGATTCATCTTGGAGCCTTCACATTTCCGACGTACTTTTTAGCAAAAGGCGACGAAATAGACATGTTATAACAAGTATAGCGCGAACGTCGCGTTAGCGGACAGTAGCGCCCTCTTTGGTATAACTGCGTAACCAACTGGCCAAGAAGAAACACAACCGTAGCGGACAGCTGTGTTTACAAAACACAGCGGTGGTGGGGGCAAGGCCGAGGCTACGGCATGGAAGCGACTATGGTAGACAGATTTCCAGGAAGTGTGGCGGGGAATGCGGCCGTGGAATCCGGCGTCGTGTTTCCACTCACGCGTAACGGTAAACCTTGTAAAATTCACCACCTGTGTCGGCGCCGCGGTCAGAGTCCGCCAGGAGCGCTGAGCGATCAAGCGCGCGCCGCTCGATATAATCGTCGATATTTTCACTTGTAATGCGTAGCGACTTCATATAAGAACCGTTGCAGAAGTAAGACTTGTCGGAGCTTATTCTCCAAGAGAATGGAGACAAGATCACTCTTTCTTAACGTGTCTAACAATCTTTAATATCGCATGCTCTTTCCAACGAAAATACTCTAGCTGCATATCTTTATGCGAAAACACATCTAGATCGGAACGTTCGTAATACGAAGATGCTAAATATGTATAGAAATAGATGAAGACATAGAACACGTAAACGTCAAATAATAATAGAATAAATAGCAAAATTCTTGTTCGTTTATTCACCACACGTGATCAGTAGAAGCGTACAAATAATTTGTGTTACCAAAATCGAAAAATATAATTCTGAAAGTGTTGATTTTTCGACTTATGTTTACTAAACATTTTTTACTCAATGTGTGTTTAACATTGTATAATTTTCCTTTCTGAATTTCTTGGAGGAAAATCTCCAAGAGATTCCACTCCAAAAATTTTATTAATATATAGCGGTTATTTTCGTTATTGATGAATTTTGTGAACATGTCAGTGTCATTGTACTTAAAGCATGGAAGTCTTTAATTTCTTTAATTGTCACAAACGCAGAAAGCTGAATTTAACGTATAACGTATGAGAAATTTGTATATTACAGACTTTGCAGTGAAATTCTATTTCCACTGGTCAAAATCAATGAGATATGAAACAGAGTAGTAAAGAGAGAATGCTTTCACTGAATATCAGTGAATTATTAATCATCGGTGAAATAGTCATTTTACTGACTGAATCAGAAATATTTTTACTGATTCACTTTAAGAAAGCGTATCCCGCTGTTCTTCGTCCTTCGTCGCGACTTCCTAATCCATCATCTTGGCTCTTAGCTGCTGCTTTTCTGGATAATTATTTATGATAATGAAATTTGCATTGACACTCGTGCAGATATAATTCGATTGTAGAAATGCGTATCAACTAATATGTTGCCCATAAGAGTCTAATTGAGTATTTGAGTATTGAGTAAGAGATAACAAAGTATTGTAATTACTTATTGTAATTACTTATTGTAATTGCAATAATCGTATCGGTACGTGTAGGGAAGACTGGATTATACTTTTTACATAACATAATTGAAAAACAGATGCATGCAATATTTTTCCAATATTGTCCACATTTTCATATAAGCCATACAGCCTTTAAGCAAAAGAAGAAAGAATATTAAGTTATTAAGATTAATAAGTTATTAAGTTATTAAGCAAAATTGTGCAAATGTGATTACCCACTTCATACTTAGGATTATGGTTGCATATTTCTTTCATGTAAAAAAACAAGACAAGTTATTTCTGTTTTAAGGTTTCAAGCGTTTTATTAAAGTTAGTGATATTTTATAAGCAGGTATTATAAATTAAGAAGATTAAACTAAGAGTCATTGAACTAAAAAGATAATAATTCTCATTGAGAATTCTCTTTGCAATAATAACTTTGAGTTGTATAGGACTCATTATTGCCACATATATAACATAATGCGTCATTACGTATGCTTCAATGTTCTCGCTTAAGTCACGTTATAGCTACATGATGGACTTGCAACGCATGACAACTAATCTCACATAATTTAAGCCAGCTTAACCCGAATGCGGTTTGGAAATAAAAGAGATTTATAAATTATGTTAAAAATTATATTAAAGAGGTTTATAAATTATGTTACAGTAACTGTTAACTAAATGCAGGGAAAATTAGTTAACTCTATAACATTTCTTGCTAAAGAGAGACTGCAAACAGAAGTTCCAAGACCAATGTGAATCAATAACAATAGAGACAAAAAGAAATTTACTGGTTGCGTCCAATTTTGGAAAAGTGCTTGTAAATATCACATACAATTTTTCTGTCATAAGCTATTTCGAACACTCTATTAACATGATATAAACAACCTATACTATAGAGTATAATACGTGAGATATAAACTTTATGACAACTGACCTGTGTGACATCTAAACTCACTCTACTCCATGAAAGTGTGTCGCTCGCCGGCTAGAGACATAATGTACCTTCTAAAGGGTGATGGGTAAAATGGGCCGATTATAACCTAACAAATGTAACGTAAATTATATATAATTTTACGTTTTTGGGTCGCTGAATATGATAGTAATATTCTTATGTGTCTAATTTCACAGGAAAGTGGTTAAAATCTGTCTTAAAAAGGGCCGAAATAAATCACTTGTGATAGTAACTCGGTTAGCGACGATTTTGCTCCATTATTTAATTACTTGTATCATATTTTAGTTTTGACTTTTTTCACTAAAAACCAAAGAAATTTTTTAGAAATGCTAAATCTAATAATAACGAGATCAATATAATATAAAAATTTTAAAAAGTCTATTTCTTATTATGTTTATATTTCTTATAAAAATACATACGAAAAGAAAAAAAATCTTAGCAAAAACGTTGCTTATTTTAGCAATATGTTAATCCACCAAAATCTTCAACACATCATCGTTTGTCAGTAAAAAAGTCGCAGACAACAAAACAAATTTTCAATTCAGACGTTCAAGGCGGTCAAGTTTTAATTTTTGTATGCCAAACGTGGAGTTGTACGAGGGTATTTGTATCGTTGTGTTACAATTTCTAGTTACAACTTCTGGATGTTTAATATTTCTTCGGCTATTGAAATATTTAATCAAATTCTTATAGCCATCACATTACGTGACATTAACATTAACGCGTCTCTCCGATCGAAACGTGACCACGCGAATATCAATGTCATGAGTAAGTATTCTGAGTGTCACGATAGAGCAGCCAGGAGTCAGGATGTGAAGCCAGCATTCGGAGATGCAGGCAGCGATAATGCGTCATGTATTTTCAGACGCTTGAAATCATTTATTATACAAAAGGTTGCACGGATTTTTGATTTACGAATGAGAGAGTAGTCATGACGCTATCTTGAACGTTAATTTTTGATGATCGTATTATTCAATAATTTGCGTGGCGACCAAGTGAATGTTGCAGGAATTCCTATGTCCCTCGCCAAACGTGCTGTATGAAACTGACATGTCCAGCCCCGTGTCCTGTAATTTGCTGTACTCCGCCTGTGGGTTTTGCTTGCGTGTCTCGCGTGCCCACCATCCAATGTAGGCCAGTTCCTCAGCCTCGATGTCTTCCGAAAGCCGCTAAGGCGACGGTACGTGTGTCACGCGAATTATTTCGAATTTTATCGAGGATTTTGTCTAACCAAGTCTCATCGGTGTCTCCCGCATCGCGCGCGCGACACGCGTGAAATTAACGTAAAATGGATCCTAGAATCTTAAACATGAGTAGAATTGACCAACTTCCCCAACGTTACCGTTCTTAAAAACATTTATATTTTGTTCATTCTATTATAAATATGTTGAACTTTATTGAATTGCAAAAGTACACTAAATAAATCATATTTCTCAATGATTTCTACTCTGTGATTAAAAAAGTCTTTATTGAATCGCAAAAGTACGCTAAACAAATCATATTCCTCAATGCTTCTACTCTGTAATTAAAAAAGTCATTAAATTTAGGTAATTTTCCTAGGAGTTATGAGCAGAAGAAAACACGTTTGATGAAACTTATCCATGTTTAGGTTTCACGTAACTTTTTAATGTTTAGGATCCTAGAGTCAACGATTGTGAGCTTAATAGTCAAATTGCACCTATGATAAAATGTCCTCGTTGACAATAATCGATTTGAGATTTAATGCGCGATTGCGATAATTACGCGCGTAATAATTGTTTCGAGGTTATTGTTGTCGCTTCGATGGTGAGAGTAATTAAAAGAAAAAATTCCACATAAGGTTTATCTACCGCCTTGTTCGCGCTGTCGCACGCCTTATCCACCGAAAGTCGAAGTCACGCGTTGTCCATCTCCTCCACTTCCTCCATGCTGTTCTCCCCCTTCTCCCCCGCCGTGTCCTACCTGCTTTTACACCGCGAAGTGCTCTCCCTGCGTGCCCTGTCCATTGCCTCGCTCGTCCTGCAAGTCACTGTGAGGTCAGTTTGTTGCCACGACCCCTTTATGAGGATTTGTTGCCTAGATTAATGTGAGTTTCTCATTCCACAGTACTCTAAGGGCAGTCCGCCCTGCTAAGAGACGACATTCTAATTGGCGAGTGACTGCTTGGCAATTACACAACGTGCGGCTGCTTTTAGATGTGAGTTTACATAAGAGGTAAAGAAGTGTGTTGCGCATGTTTATGAAACGACGCGTTTTATGTTGTAAAATTTAAAAGTTCCAGTGATGTAGTTACAAAAGCAAAAGCAGATAAGAGAAAGAGAGAGAGAGAGAGAGAGAATGTGTTTTTTTTCAAGTTATGGTTATATAAGTTAACTCACAAAAGAGCTGCAATGTAGAGATAGATTAGGTCAAAAAATTCCTCTACCATTTTGCAACAATCACGTAAAATTTTGAGTTAATTAGTAGAAGAATTTTTTGTTCTGTTTGACTTAATTTACCGCGACTTCTTCGTGAGTTACCAGACACCCTATATATTTTCTATAGAAAATTTTAATTAAGCGTTTTAAACAGTTTATCTGGGTTTATTAATATTTTCTTTTACAAAACAAAACTTTTTCTTTACAGCAAAATTGGATCGTGCAAATCAAGACACAGAGTCAACTGTTCGTCAGCTATTCTGTCGCGCGACATCCACTTCAATTAACGACTTCAATTGAAGACATTTTAATCAGAATAGCTTTGAAACTATAACTTGTCCATAGTATTACATTAAACGTGTGACTAATTATATACGTATATTAATGTCGATCACAATCTCGCAAGATTAAATATTAACAAAATATTTCTCGCCCTTATCACTTCGTTATAATTTATCGTTATTAAATTATTTGTGTAAATACCAGCTTGGCATTTACACAAGTCCAATAATGCTTTCCACTTTTGTTTAAACTATTTAGAGGATGTTAGGATATTTTGACTTTGGCGTATCGCTTCAACATATTTTTGTATCGTAACTGTCGGTTTTTAAGAAATGCATTCACCGTGTATATATTACTAAAATATCTTAACCGGAAGCGGAAGGCAATACTGAAATCGTGATAAATTACGTTCATCTTTTTGATTAGCTTGACGATTTTCACGAGTCGCATAGCGCGAATGTAACCTTCAATATCGATATCGCTCTAGAAAAATTCAGCGGCGCCCTAAATTCGACCAACAACGCGAACGTATCCATGACAACAAATCGCGCACTTGTCCCTCGTTTCTCAACACGTCAAACACACACGCGGTCTCTCCTTTCGGCGATATACAGCAAAATCCGATTCGAGAATTTTCTCATCGAGTTTAAACGATGAGATCCTCTCGCGGCTAATATCGTGCCTCCAAATTCGCAATTAAGCAAAACCAATTATAACAGTGAAAAATATGTGAGAGATCTCGAGACACGTTGAATCGACAAATGTCTAATTTCTCCTACGGGAGATTTGACTGGAGGAAAATTTTAGTCTAGAGGAATTCCAGAGAATCGTCCGAGACGAATCCTCGTCGTCGTCGTTATCGTTGAAGACTCTTGTAAATCCGTCGATCTCTGACAAAACTCGTACGACTTAGACTCGTAGTGTAAGCACGGCAAGGCCAAAGGAGATCAAAGAATGTTGCCCGATAAAAAGGACCGTCCACCGAAAACCAGATTCAATTCTCGAGATAGATCGAAAGAGACGCGCGCGACCTGCGTACCGCGACTCAAGAGCTTCCCCGCCGAGAAGATCAAGAAACTGGATGATTCGCCGACGTTCTCGCCCGAGCCAATTGGCGTGGCAATGGTGCAACGAGATCCCCGGGTAGTCTTCCTGGCGAGCTCGTCTGTCGGGATTAACTGCGATCGTGGCGACGCAACGTCCTCTGAATTGTCGCATCAGCAATTCAAAGTAAATTCTGAGCGCCGCAAACTCGTTCATTAGGTTCAAATAAAATCGCGCATCGTAATTTTAAGTAGAATAAATTTATTATATTAATCAATTTATTAATATTTATTATATTAATCAATTTGTTATATTTATCTTTAATTCGATCAATTCATTACATTGATAGTGCATTTGTTATATTAACAACACACGCAAAAGAATGCGTATATATTTTTTTATTAAAATAAATGTTATTTGCTTCAAGTATTTCATAAGTTTATACATCCGCAAATCTGTTATAAGTTCACCATAAGCATTAAATTTATTCATAAGCATCAAATTTATTTAAGTATGTTCTGAATTCTAGTAAGTTTCAATCAAATTTCAATCAGATTGTTAAGTAAAACAAAAATTCGGTTTATTTGATAATAGCCGTGAAATATATTTATCACAATTTTTAGAAGAGTTCATTATCATAAACTCCAAAGAGGAATTTATTCTTTTTATTCTACAAGAATGTTACACACACAATCCTTATTGAAGGAAAAAAGTTGGTTAGCATTTATATAAAAGAAATTATTATAATAAAAATTACAAAAATTTTGTAATCTTAGATAATACAAAATTGTGACTGGAATTACTATATTTGCTTAAAAATTATGCATTTTCTACTGTAAAATCGTAATTACTTGCGTATTTTTATATCATATATCAGGTAGATCGTTGAATGTACTATAGTTTCTATAGTAATTTATATTATAATTTTAATACAGTGAAACTTTACAAAAAACATTACAAGATAAAATATAATTTTAACGTAACTTTTACTAGCATATTTTCTCCGTATAGAGCCTAACCAACTTTCCCTTCAATAAAATTCTATAATATTTTTGTAACGAGAATAAATTCTTATTCTGAATACATGATAAAGAGTTTTTCTTAAATTTGTAATGAGTATATTTTAAAATTATTATGAAGAAAATATTCTTTGCTAAAGATAACCATTATTTAAAACAAGAAGAGTAAACTGAGAGTGATTTTCTTTTTTAACAATAGAATGACCTCTCTCTCTCTCTCTGTCTCTCTCTCTGTCTCTCTCTCTCTCTCTCTCTCTCTCTCTCTCTCTCTCTCTCT
>NW_022639513.1:233645-250199 GCF_010583005.1 Odontomachus brunneus | reverse complement strand
TCTCTCTCTCTCTCTCTCTCTCTCTCTCTCTCTCTCTCTCTCTCTCTCTCTCTCTCTCTCTCTCTGTGTGTATGTGTGTGTGTGTATATGTTTATAGATATCAACTTTATTTATTATTTTCCGAAGCCACATATCTACATCGCTTCTACATTTTAATCAATGGAGTTTTACCGAATAAAATTTTACTACGTTTTTCGCGCTTTCAGCTGCCGCGTGCGTCAGCCACGAATCAGCAACAGGTTGCTCCGAACCATCAGCAAACCGATCAAACGAGTCCACAATCCGACAGCTTGCAAACCCGACGAACCGGGTCTTCCGAAAGACAAGCGCGTCGTCCTCTCGCACCGAATGCGTACCAAGAGGTAGTCGTGCACGATCGATCACCTCGAAATCCGTCGACGGTCAACCAGCAGATGATCGTTCAACATCCACCGACACGAGGCACGAAGCGAGCTTTCGAACCATCCGCGTCTGTCGAGCGAGATTGCGACGAGGCTGTCGTTCTCGAATGCGAAGAGCAGCCGGTCGGTGGCCGGAACGCGGCCAGTTACAGACAAGCGATCATGCAGATGCAGCGACAGCAGCAAGACGCGAATAACTATCAAGGTGTTCACTTGCAAGATGCCAATGAAGCCTCATCGCGCCATCCGTTTCCAGAGAGTCGTCAGCCGATCTGTCAGCAGCCTCAGCACGACGTGTATCATCAGCAAATGTCGCAGGCGCTCGATCACGCTCAATCATCGATCTCTAAACAGCAACAGCGCAATAGCTCCAGGACACACTGCAGTTACCAGAATTGGCGATTGTCCGCGGCGCAATTAGTTTCTGCACAGGGGATGACTTCGCCGCAGGACATGACGATAAGTCAGATGAGGCTGACGCGGCACAATCTGCCAGTCCATCAGCAGAATCTCGGCTGCCCCGTTAGTCAAAGCGCGTGGCCGCTGGATGGACGATGGACGGATCATAATCAGCAGCATTCGTGTCAACAACAACAACAACAACAAGTGCCTTCACCACACTGGGGCTGTTGTTACCAGGATATGCCGGATAACAGTTTCAGCCGACAGAGCCCGGTGGAGCAAGATCAGCGTGTACCGTTGCGGAATCAAATGAGCTGCGAGGCTGTCGCCGATCAGCAAGCTATCAAAGAGGCTCACGCCCGACAGAACGACAGCAAGAGGACGTTGCAGTTCACACCGGACATGATCCGCGATCAGGAATTGTTGGTCTCCACCATGAGGCAGCAAGGCATACCCCACGACGTGATGCGCCGTCAATTCGACGCGCTGCTGCACGAACAACGCAGACACTTGGCCTACGTCGCGCAGTTCCAACAGCAGACCGATGCGTCGGAGATAAAGCGAACGTGTCGGCTGGTGCAAAGGAGGACGAAGAATGATGAGAAGCCGGAATGGATGGTGCACATCACGCCGCCGCGGATCTCGTACAGCGACCTGGAAAGTATAAAGTCTCAGCAGAGAACCCCAAACGAGCAGCACCCGACGAACGATCAACCGTCGCAGGAAGTTGGCAGAACAGTGCCTGTTCAGCTGCAGCAACAGGATTATCGTTCGCAGCAGCCGACAGAGGAGACAATCGCTCCGGCTGTTTCACCTCGGCGAGTGTACTTGCAGATGAATCCTCATCAGTGGCAGCAGAAAGCGATCGATTGGTCGCGCAGAGGCGATCATCGAACGCCGTGTGGTTTCATGGGCTGTTACCCTTACGGCCATCAGCGAAGTGCACTGAACGGTTTCTACTGTCAACCAAGCATCAACGGATTCGACCAGTCTCAGCAAGGCTCCCACCAATGTCTGTACGACGCGTCTTATTACAGCGCAAATCCAAGTATGTTATTTTGAAACGCATAACCCTTATAGAAATATCATACTAAGAATCATTGATAATTACTTATTATCCAGTATTTTTAATACTGAAAATAAGTAATTATCAATGATTCTTAGTATGATATTTCTATAAGGGAAGCACGCAATAGCTACAAGTCTCTTTCTACGTTTCTTGCGATTTTAAATCACATTTAATACGTTTGAGACATATAAACTATAATTTAATACGTTTAAACCAGAGTTGTAAAAATATCAATTGAAACTTTCTCAATTCAATAATTGATTTGAACAAATATATTCCAATTCAATTAATGATTAGTTCGAGCAAAATTAAGCAAAGAATGTTTAATTCACGATCAATTTCAACTAAAGACTGAATTTGCTGAAATCAATTGTTAATTACATGGTCCAATTAACTTGGCTTATATTAATCGTTAATTAAACATAATTAAATATAGTTTAAAAAATTAATTAGTCACAATTCTGGTTTAAATCATTAAATAACGTGACTTAAAAGACACGTAAAAAAAGATTCAGCCAAAATAATACATTTGGATTTGCAGTTTATTCGTACCAAATGCATCCCGAACATCAAAAGGCCTGGCTTGATGAGCGCAATGCGACTTCACCCAGTCAAACTGGCAAGCGGGGAGTTCCAACGAACGCCGAGCGGAGCGAGAAACCCACCGAGCCTTCCAGTCTGCTGAAGATGCGCGTATACAAGGAAGTGATTCGCCCTCAGAAGCGCAACAACGGCCTGCAAGATCCGGAAACCGTTCGAAGAGCGCTCGAAGCGCTAAAGGATCCGACCAGTAAGAAGGGTTTCGAGTACTTGGCCAATTTGGCGCGGAGGAAGCCCACGATCAGGCTGAACGGCGCTCAAGAGGCCGACGAGATCCCGGAAGACCTGCGCGCAGTCTCCTTGGAGAACACCTCGTGGGCTCCGAAGAGGGTCTCGGCGAACGGTTTGGAGAACAACAGGAACCCGAACAATCCTTCGCTACGTGTCTCGCGGCCCAGAAGACTCGACGAGCCTGCGATGATAGAGTACCCGCGACAGAGACAGAGACTCAAGACCTGTTACGGCGCGACGGCTGAGATGCTGGCCAACGGGCAGCAGCGAGATCATGCAGCTGTGGTCTCCCATGTGCGGGACGCAGAATCGATTCCTTGCGATCGAGCACGTACCGTCAATAACGGCACGATCACCCCCCCATACGGAGGTGCTCCGGATTATCAGCAGATGCAGCGGTGCTGTCACAGCGGACAGAGGCTGGCGAGCCACAATGGCGGCCAAGGCGACGGTATTGCGAGCACACAACGGCCCAATGCACCGGACGCGACGGGAATCGATCGCGCCGGCGGCGATGCACTCGGCGAGAACTCGAGCGCCGAGGGGACAACCAAGCGCCGGAGCGGCGAGCAATCGATGCCGGGGACGTGCTCTTATGGCCGGCCGGATATCCGCGAGGCGAGGACCATCGCCTGCGCCGCGGCGCACCTTCCCGCCAGGAAGCCCGATTACGCGCCGAACAATCTCGCCGTCTCGCCGGATAAACTGCTCGCGAGCAAGCTCGTGCGACCGCCGATGATACTTTAGGGCTCGACCTGTCCGGTCGCGACGGCGGCTCCCTGCTTAAAATGATGGATGCAGAACGATAACATCACACGAGGTTTCGCCTGAACCTTAATCTAAGTCAATGCGAATCGACTAGATGATGATTGATTTACGTTGAGATTCACATTGAACGCAATGCAGTCTTATATTTATCCTATATTCATCCTATAATTCGTCCTATATTCATCATTTTGAAAGTGGACTTGCTCCTTCACCCCGTTGCCTCTGTATCGTTTTTGCAGCGAAATCATTTAATTAATGTGAGCGAGCGAGACTCCTAGATGTGTAAGATAAATTTGTGGGTACAGATATATATGGCAAATTTGTAATGTTTCGTGCATATTGGGTAAAATGTTCCGGAGTGTATGCAGTATTGTTTTTGCGTACATTACGCAACTTCGACACTCTGTTTTTCGATTTTGTTTATTTTTATAGATGCTCCTACACAATGTTTTCTCTTTTGATACTGCGTCGCGTGGATATTTTGAGCGCGAAGTGCTATTGAAGGCTATACATGTGTATATATATCCGTGCTTTTTACAGACGTTGTAAATAAATATTTGTAATATAACACAAAAACCGTTGCAATACTGGACATTTTGATATTTAATGTCGTATATAAAATACGTAAAAATATAAAAAAGTATAAAATATAAAATTTGGCGAGCCCAAGTTGTATTAAAACACACACGCATATGTAAAGTGCACATGGTATTGGAATTTATTAACTCTTTGAATACAGAATAACGCAAGGAAGAAACATTCCGTATAATCGGAATTCAACAGGATTATCAAACGTTTTGATTTCGACTGGTGATATTAAGCAGAACAGAAATACAAATTGAAATACTAAATTTAAAATTATAAAACCTACTAAGGAAAATATTGTTAGCGAGCTGAGTGATAGAGTAAACATTGGCAATTTTTGTCGCGTCTATAGTTTACATCGAATTGTTTACGTTGAGTGCATATAATCGTCCACAGTTCTCAAAGCATTAGATATGCTTTTGTGTTATAGTTAAAACATTGGAACTGTATATATGGGAATATATAAATTTATGGCGTTTTTAACCGAATTTCTTCCTGTTTTTTCTTTTTGTAATGTAACGTATTTTTACACAGATTTTCTTATAAGGTTAACAAATAGCGTTTTTCATTTGACTTCGGAATCGCAGGCAAGGGAAATGAGCGTGAGATCGATTAATCGATTAGATAATTGAGGGCAGGAGAGCATCTATCGACAGCTATCTTTCAAAAGTTTCGGCGTACAAGCAGCTCCAACTGATCGATGTAGGAAGATTTCCCAAAAAATTTCCAAAGTGCACTCAGCATGCACCGAAACGACCGACGGCGCAATTTTATGGACGAGTTCCGCGACATCCTACGCGAGATCGATCGTTTGTAAGCGAGGACTCCGTCATAGCCAGCGCGATTTAATGATCGCCGAGAATGTATTCGTCCGCGCGAGGACGCCCGACCAAATAAAGTCCTCGATACCGCGACATGTAAGACACGAGTTACTCTCCCTTTCCTGTTCGCCAGGAAGCCCGAGCCCGAGATATGCAACGTGAGCTGTCCTCCTCTGGGATGTCCTCGGGGACCTTGTCCCGGAGTGTGCTGCCGCGGGGAGACCTGCGATCCCTGCTGCGTGTCGTGGATGCCGCATGACCAATCATCTTGTTGCCGGATGCCACGTTGTTTAAGGAATCACGCACCTAGTGCGCCCGGCTCGTCCTTCCGCGGCTATTAAGTCCATTCTGCAGTTGCGTAAGCGTGGTTGTAAATTGTAGATAATTACGACAACCTGAATAAAGCATTCAGTAAATAAAATACTCTAATTGGTCGATTCTTACGTTCACGATTACGCTTACGCAATTGCAGTCGAGTACCGTGAATCGAAGAAAGTCGACATCACCGGAGATAACAGCTGTTCCAGTCCCGCAGCGCATGATCAATCAGGATTCCAGCGAGTGTCCTGTCCCGCTCCTTCTAATTGTGCACGGATCGCGAGTGCACTGCCTTGTCGCGCCATTGGATCGATAAGGTGTCGGCGCGTGTACTCGAAACGCCCGAAGAAATGGAATCCGTCGCCTCTGTTACGGCAAAGGAAGACACAGAGGGAGGATGGCTCTTGTTTTATTAAAGAAATTGAAATAAAGGACTCAGATCGCAGAGGAAGATTGCATCTCGTTGCTGTTCCGCGTGTCGCTACGTCTCTCGCGCTATTTTATAATGCATCCGCTGAATTACCCATTATTCGATTGCGTCGCTGTCTCCTACTCTATAAACTTCCAAGACTAGAGTTTCACTCAAAATGTAGCAGTATTTTCGCTCGAGGCGATGGCGGACCGCTATGCAATTAATCAGTTTTTACTGCCACTCGACATTGCGGAAGTTAATGTTTCGCACGAACTTAGAGTGAATTTTGCATACGAGTGGATACTTCAGTCGATTAGAGTGAATATGTGCCATTATGTGACGGTGCATTATATCAGATTCGCTCTTCGTTTTTTAATGAAAATACTCACTCGGCGATTCAGAGCGGAAAATTCCTTCTATATGAGTGAAAAATCGTTTGACTCGGTGATCACTTCACTTTTCAAAATAAAATTTCACTCCAAGACATTTAAAATATTCTTGATATATCCTTTGCGCGAAATGGGAATATTATTCAAGCATCTATATAAACTCAATTATTTGAACATTCGTATAAGTTTAATTTGATTAACATGTATTTTTACAAGAGAATATCCAGCTTTAGATCTAGATAAATTCTAAAGATCTAGCTTCAAATTCCAATTTGAATTTAGACTACGTCTAGGGAATGGAATTGCATTAACGTCGGTCTATGTATGTTCGTGGACAGAAAGGTTGTCCGTAAATTTTAAAGTGAGTTTGTGAACTCTCCGTCTTGTCCAATGGGAGAACCCGTTTTTTAGTGGAAATACATTCCCATTGGATAAGACAGATGAGTTCATTTCATCTGAAAAATTACGGGTCCACGATTCAAATTTGCTGTCCTCGAGTGTACATCAAATTCACTTTTCTATTTCGAATAAAAACATTTACTTGACGATTCAGCAGAGAATTCAATCTGAACGAGTGTAAAAAATCACTGGAATCTGAAACACTCGTATTCACTCTACTTTCCGAATAAAATTTCACTCCAAGGATGAAGAGCAAATTAAAGATACTATTTTAATATTCGTGTAAGTTCAATTCGATCAGCGCCTATTATCATAAAATTTAACTGAAAACTTTAGATCTGAATTGAAATTTGAGTATCTCATGTGAGACAAGTTTCAAGTAACGACTATCAATTAACGAACTTTACTCTATACGAATGAAAGGTTGAACTTGAACTTGAGTGACTCGGGATTTATTCTACTTTCCTAGAAAAAAAATTTTATTCAAAAATATGTAACGAGCACGATGTAGCTATCGGAAATAATTTCGCTCTCATGTATTTCGCAAACGACAAAATGCGTATTATACGAGAAGCTTACCGCGCTTCGAAATATCCATACTATCTGAAATTCGCGATACTTCAGCAGCCTTGGACGAGGTTCAGTGCGCAGATCGATAACAGATATCAAACTGTGATAGCTTTTGCTGCTTCAGCGCGTACCAACGATATCTCATGGGTCGAAGAGGCAACGTTTTAGCACATAATTGAAGTGTAGACACGCAATTAATGACATATCATCGTGCGCGCTGGCACGTCGTCCGCGCAACGTTTTAACTGCGAAAGATGAACGGGGAAGAGAGATGTTTGGCCGCGCGTTATCCGACGATACACAATTCCGCGGAGATTTTCGCGGCTCTAGCCGGCAGGTCGAGTCAGGACCAACAAGTTCGTTGCGAGGAACAATAGCAGGCAGTCTCGCGCCCGCGACGCTTATTAATTTCATCGATATTTCCTCGCAGCACGTCATGACGCCCTCGGAGTACAAGAAGCAGATGTTGATGAGCGCTCAAGAGAGACTTGATTATCCGCTAAAAGCGGCTCGCGGCGTAAACGCGCAAGTTTTACGCGGCGGTACGGGAAGCCGCCACTTCAATGTCTCACCCAGCATTGTTCTCTTCCAACGATTCGCACCTGGCGACGTGTACAACGCGGCGCTCACGATACGCAATGTGTCGAAGGTGCGCCAGCTTCCTCTTCCACTCCAATGAAGAGATCGCGCGTCAAGCCAGCTTGGCGCTCGTATTGCGCTCGTTCAGTGCAATATTCATGAGCTCAACCTCGATTTCACTTACGAAATATTACGTTAAAGGTGTCGCGGCGCTTGAGGATCTTGCGCAACCCCGATCCCTTGTTCGCCGTGGAATATCACGGCTCGAATTACAGCATCGTCGTGGCGCCGGGGCTCGTTCACGTTTATAACGTCAGATTCAGACCGGCCGAGAGGCGAGACTACGAGTATCGTGTCGAGTTCGTCGTCGGCGATGATGGCGACGACGACGCCGTCCTCGCGGTGCCGGTAATCGGTGAGGAAATAAATTACATCGCGATTATACGCGCGGTCACGTATACGCTCGGGAAGGTGTGGGTCAAGTTAATATTGTTCCAGCTATCGGCCCGAGGCCTATTCTCGATCTGCCAGATCAAATCGAAATACCAACCACCGCGGTGAAGATCTCCTCCTCGAGGACGGTCGTGGTGCGCAACGTGGGAGACGCGCCGGCGACTTTTAATTTCTGCACGGATCAGTACGTTATACGAGATTATTTAACACAAAAATGATTATATACAATTATGTGTGTGAATTTTGCTTCTACACTGAGGAAAAAATATTTAAAAATTAATATTTATTAAGTGGGTGCCGTTAACATATTTACTTAAATTAAAATCTTTATTTATCTAAACCGAGCAAACACTTCTCGATTTAAATGAAAAGATTTTTTATTTAAGTAAATATTTTAATAAATGAACAACATTAATTAGATATTTTCTTTAAATATCCAACAGAGACTTTCTATTTTCCTTTTAATTTCCAAGCTTCCTACGAGAAAGTTAACAAATCTTTTGCACCAATCTAATGGTCAATATATATAAATAACATGCTGACTTTAAGCGACATGACATCGACGTGTTGAGGCTTAAAAATGCAGATATTGTTTTAATACGTAATAATTAATGATTAAGTAATAATGATAATTTTTAACGCCCAACAATCTCTGTAACGTTGTGTCAGTCCGTATTTCTCCGTGGAGCCGTCCAGAGGCATATTAAAGAAGGAAGAAACGATGCAGTTTACTGTGAGCTTTTTGTCCGAGAAATCTGGTGATTTCAAAGCGAATCTTTTCCTCAGTTATGAATCTGGTATTAAAAAACATTGTGCTCCGTCTGATATTAAATTGCGAGAGAGAGAGAGAGAAAGAGAGAGAGAGAGAGAGAGAGAGAGAGAGAGAGAGAGAGAGAGAGAAATACATTAAATATCAAGCTAACGATGAACGTTTTAAATTTAATGACGCAACAGCTCCCTGTAACGACGTGCAAATTGTCTGCAGGGGAGAAGCTTTACTTGTCGCTGCAGAGCTCGTCGGTAAATTGCACGATACACATCGACAGGAACAGTGTCCGAATTGAGGACACTTATTTGGGTCTGTCGAGAAGCAAGGTCCTCACGATCCACAATAGAAGCGACTACGTGGTAAAGTTCCAGTGGATGCACTTTGAGGACAAGAATAGCGACGTACAGCGAAGGGCCGAGTAAGGGAAATGCAATTATACCCTCCGCAAAGTTGTCCCGAAAGTTTTCCCGCGTATCTGTCAATCACCGTCGCAACGAAACACGGCGATATTTTTTCTCCTGCTCCGTGTGCCGGACGACAGGTACGAGAGGCTGTTTCAGCAGGTGCACGAGGTGGAGATGGCGCGTCACGTCGGACTCGTTCATTACAATATTTGCCTGCCAGATACCCACGAGCTCGTCTGCCAGCGGATTTACGCGGACGAGATTGTCTCGTTGACGAATGAGAACTTCCGCTACAATCACGCGCGCTTCCTTCTTACCCCCGAGGTGATGATATCAACGTGATGGCGCTTTTACTTACGCAATATATCCTTGTCGTGTGATAATTCACTTATTTCTGTATTTACGTCCGCGCGTTGGCCGCGCTGCCAGAAATTTTTCCATCGATTCATGAAAAGCGTGTTGCATAATACATGTTTCTTGGGTTAGAGGAGATCGAGGGCCGGATGGTATATTTTTCAAAATTTCGAAGTTGCAACTTCTCAGTCAACTGATCTCTCTTTTTTTTTTAGAAATATTAGATACAAATATATTATTAATGTTTTAATTATTGGGACAAGATTTAATTACTGAGACATTTACCTTATATTGATAAAGTACAGAACCGATATACCTTTTGGTCCAACTATCTCCTTTATACACGCGACATCGCGTCTGATATCTTTAATGTCTTGCATTTTGCAGGAAGGCAAAATTTGGCCACGTTCTTGCGTTGATATTACAGTATTTTTTCGACCCACGGAGGTGGGCGAGATATCGAGCGTCGCTTATCTCGAAGTTACGGGCCGCGAGGAAAGGATACCACTGAGGTTTGCAGAAATACCATAACGTTATCCTCGGGAATTTCTTCCTTTGTATTGGTCAGAAATTTTTTCTAATTTTATATTTCAATGGATACAGCCTTCACGGGATCGGCAAGGGACCGCTTCTTTGCCTCAACGTGATCACGATTGACCTGAAGAAAATCTACTTATGTTCCGTGCATAATTACGAGGTAAAGTTCGATGTTCTCATCTTCATCGTAGATACATAAGTTAAGTGGTAGAGTCTATAAGTTAATGGACGTAGGAATAACCAAACATTTTACAGATTGTGGCAGCAAATAAAGGACACATCAACGGTACATTAGTTTACAAAACGAGACCGACAGAGTTCGGCGGTACCGTTCACGTCACCCCACCTCGTCTGACTCTGGAACCGAACGAATACAAGTCGTTCAACTTGTCGTACTCTTCAAGCCGGAAAGGAGACTTCGTAGAGCGAATTGACTTCGTCGTTGAGGAGAGTTCGCAAGTGGTGTCCTTGCATATCAAGTGCGACATCCGAAATTGACTATAATCGAGACTGGAATTCATTGAAAACTAAACAATCAAGAATCTTTGATGTAGAATCAACGAGAAGAGAAAAGCCAATGCAGAATCTCAGTTACGAAGCTCACTCAGTTATACAAATAAAATAAAATAAGAAAAGGAGTACTAAACGGACTCTTGTAAGAACGTTTCGATCGTCATTTTAAACTTTTTCAGTAAAAAAAAAAGAAAAACAAATAATGGCACTATCACACAGAATTTTTTGAAGAAAAAACTTACATCTCTTCTGTGTGTAAAATGTAAAAATTCTAGAAGAACTTCGAAGCCAGTAAACTTATCAGTCTCATGTTGACGTTAAAGCTTCAGAAAAATTCTTATATTTCTGTTAGGAGATATTGTTTTTTCTTCAAAAACTAGAATGATATTGTTTTTATTTTCTTTTCTTTTTTACTTTTTATTTTATATTTTATATGTATATATATAATATTTATATATATATATATTTTTTTTTTATAATATATATATATATATATATTTTATATTTTATATTTTTTATATTACATTTTCTTTATTTTCTTATATATTATATTATATTTTATATTTTTATTTTATATTCACACACAACTGAGTGGGTTTCGCGACTAAATGGGCTTTGAACTAAAATCCTATATTGTTTCTTATTAATCTTTTTCTTCTCGTTGATTCAAAACGTATCGATTTATCTTAATTAGTACGACTAAATTATTATAACATATCGTCGAACTTCCCTGTATGTCCGCAGGGGATGTATTGTATGTCCAACATTGCATTTCGACAAGAGCAGTCTAGACTTCGGCGCGGTTGCATTAGGTATACCTCGCGATAATTGATAGTGGCTTAATTAACAAAGCCGCAATTATACATTTGCAATATACATTTGCAGGGTTCAGCAAAAGGCAGGAGGTACATCTTCGTAACTTGTCTTTGGTACCCGTTTCGTTCAGCGCGACTATAATGGAGGACGGCGATCAGGCACCGTTGACTCACGAAGAGTTCTCTAGATCCGAAGCTCGGGCGAGTTTCCCGGCCAATCCTCGCGAATTCACGATCATTCCGCAGAAAGGAGTGGTACAGGCGTACAGTTCGCTTAAATTAAAAGTAAGTTACGAATGATATCTCTTGAATCTCGCGTATTCTCTAAATTTCTTGGAGTAAAATTTTACTCAACGCAGAATTTCAGTTTAAAATCCATTCAATCGTTGCTGAACCCAGTTGCGAAATCTACTCAGTTGTGTATGAATATAAAATAAAAATATAAAATAAAATATAATATAAAAAATAAAGATAAAATAAAATATAAAATATAATATAAAACTCAAAAAATAGAGTGACCGCCGAGTTACTCGAATTCGAGTGTTTTTTCACTGATACAGAATGAATTCTCCACTCTGAATCGTGAATATTTCCATTTGAAATTAAAGAATGAATCTGATATACTGCAGATTTATATATATTACCATCTGTTAATGTACTTTTATATTAAAACACTTAGGTGATGTATACAGCGAACGTGGTTCGAAGTGGACAATCGACTGTTCGTGTTGACATGTGGGACTCGGACTTGGATCCAGCGTTACTACCGATCTCATTTTGCGGCGCTATTCCTGCTTTGTCGATCACGCCCGCAGAGATCCTCATTCGGTTCTCTTTTCTCAACTTCCCCTATTCGCGTTCTGTTAACGTGGAGAACAACTCCGACCTGGATGGATATTTTTATATAGTACCTCAAACGGTAGAACGTGCTGAATCAATTTCAAGAGTTAACTTTATGAACGACGCATGCGCGTTATTTAAGCATAATTTAAGGAACATATCGTTAAGTGACATGGTTAAGCTGATGGTGCGATGATCCTGTTCTCTAGATATCCGAGGATATCCCAGTGATATACTCGATGTCGTCTCATCAAGGCTTCCTGAAAGCGCGTCAGTCGAAGAAGATCGACATTACTGTGATCACAAAAGTTTTAGGCAAACAGAAAATTACATTAAAGTACGATAATTAGGGTGGCTCGAAAATCGGTTACTGATTTCAAAAATTCACTTCTTTTTTTAGAGTTAATATATTTTTTAAATATATTTTAGATATATTTTAAATATATTTTAAATATATTTTAGAGTTAATATATATATATAAAATCCTTTCCGCAGATTTTATTAATAGGAAATTCGGAATTGTAACTAATTTTTAAGCCACCCTATAATTCATAACTATTACATATATGTAATTCTTTAAAGTTGCGAAAACTATAGCTAACAAAAATTTTAAATTTTAATTGATCTTAGAATCTTAGATCTTAGATCTTTTCCTAAATGTCAACAAGAGGATATCATTAAGTACTTTTATTGTTATAACAATATGATCATCAGGCTTAAACGTGCGCAGCTAAGAAATTATATTTTATTTGGAAAATATTTATCACTTTCTCCTTGTCTTAGCATATTGACGATTGGCGTGCAGACGCCGGTTACATCCTGCACGATCATCTGTAACGGCCAAGGACCGGTAATATCCGTGGAGCCTACCTATCTCGATTTTGGAGACATCCAGGTGCTTCAAGAGCAGGTCACGTATTTTCGCATGATCAACGATTCACCGATACCTGCACAATTTAAGTTAACGTCGGTAAGTATTCCTTCAGTAGACCGGAGCTAAATGGCTCTAGTATGTTGCTTATGTATTTTTAGTATTTATCTTGAGAGGAATAGTGGATACAATATTGCGAAATGGTCCTTTCAGAATAGAAATACTTTTCCCTGAGTTTCATTAAAATCGGAATAATATTACAGTTAAGAAATAGAAATAACTGAATAGATAATAGCAAAGTAAATTTTCAAGTCTCTTTTGAAATTTTCTATCAATATTCTTCATTGTAACTGAATAAAATTAAGCGATGTGTTGCTAGCTAGAATGAAATTTCTTGCAGGTATATGATGTCATGTTTCTGATAATAAGTACAATTTTCAATCATAAAATGATTGAAGTAGAGTATATATAGGTGGACGAGGTAAAGTTAATCCATAATCGAAGGACGGCACTGTAGAGACTTTTTGCGGGACGCTGCACCTAAAAAACAATAATTTTAATAGAAGTGAAATTCTTTAAATCCTAGAGGATTTTACTCTTATATATGGCTTCAAGAGGATTTCTTTGAAATCAAGAGGAAAATAATCTTAAACACAATTCTTAAAGATAGAGGAATTTCATATTAAATGTTCAGTGCTAATCTATTTGTTCTTAATCTAAATTTCCTCTTATATATTACTTTAACTCAAAAATATTTCTTCGGATTTAATAAATTTTATCGCCTCCATATGAAAGAAAGATCAGAAAACTTTGACCGGGATGCTTATGTGTATCTGTAGACGTCCACTTTTAATGCCATATGAAATGAAAAACATCAGACTCGGCTAGAATCGTGAACCCAGGTCTTCCGCTTGTCAGGCAACCGCTTTTCCCACTGAGCTATTTAAGAGTCCATGTTTGTGACATTTATATACCCAGTGAAAAATAATTCGTTGATTAATGTCAAAATGATATCAAACTGACGTCGGTTTGACGATTTCAAAATTGATTTGATTGAAACGTCGACAGTGAATTGACGGTGGAAGCTCTAAGCGTGGCGGTTGGTTTTAACCAATCTATACGACAGTATGCAGCGAAATAACAGTTCTTCGCGTCTCTCGTACTGCACGCAAGACGGCATTGTGCTTCAAATTAACATATTCCTCTTGATATAGAGGAACACAATTAGAATAATATCTCATAAATGCACGATGAGTGGTTCCCTTTAATAAAAGATGAATATACTTTCTGTAAGATATTTCTTTTAGAATATGAGGTTAGAGGAAAACTCACTTTGTACGTAGAAATTTTTTTTGTGTATAGAGGAAAATTGTTTCTATCATGTTTATACAGTCACAACAATTAGTTGTCTGAGAAGTTGCAATTAAAAAATTCTAAAATATAGAATATTTCATCTCAGGTCTCTTCTAAAGTAAAAATACCAATTCCCGGACACATATTTAATTCTGGACATTCTTATTATTTTGATATTTAAATACGAAATTTTAACTTTTAACATAGAATGTATATATGTGTATATATATATATATATATGTATATATGTGTATATATATATATATATATATATATATATATATATATATATATATATATTATGTTGAAAGTTGAAATATTTACATTTTAAGACTAAAACAATAAGAATGTATCCAGAATTAGATGTATCTGGATACTGATACTTTTACTCCTTAAATGTTCTTTTTTAATAATAGAATAATTGGATTAATTTCCAAATTATAAGAAACAGGAGAAAAGTAAGACTTTCAGAGATTACCTTCTGTTGTGCAGGATAAGAAAAATGTGCCTTGGCTCGTTAATCCAATCTCTGGTGAGCTTGGACCGAACGAGTCTACAGAGGTCGAAGTAAAAATATTTCTACGCGATCCTGGTAAATACGCCGGCGCTGTAAACGTGCAGGTCGCGAATAGCCGGTCGATTCCTATTAACGTGATTGCAAGTGGAATCGGTTGTAGTGTCACTTTCGAGCCGCAGATATATCCAATGTTCGACATGGGATTTCTCTTTAGGTAAAAGAATGCTGATTGAAATGTTAACTCGCTTTGTCACGCTCTGACAGTCGGACGTTGATGAAAATTGTCTTTTTGACGCTCGATCGTTTTTGCTCGTTCCTCATCATTAAATCATTTTCGCCAGCCGTCAAAATCAGAGTGTACCGATAACCATAAGAAATCTCGGCACGCATCGTAATCAAATAACGTGGTCGAACAATCCAGAAGTGCGCGCTCAAAGGAGTCACGCCTCGCCGATGTAATAGCCTGATCTTAATTCAAATTTGTACTTTATAACTACGATGCGCTAAAAGTTACCTGTTGTAGCAGCAAATTTCAAGTCGAGCCGGCCATTGTAGACGTGCCAGCCGGGGATTCTAAAGTAGTCCAATGCAAAATATGTTGGAATGCGTAAGTTATGATTGTACTTTGTCTTGAAGCGTAGTAACTACTCGATCGCACCGATTCTAACGAGAGAGAACATTTTCATAATTACGCCGGCTTTCATGAAGCAATTTTACAGCAGAGACTCTTGCATAATTCTTGTAATTTTACGACAACCGCGTTTGCTCGACAACAGAGGAATAAGTCTCGATCGCAAAAAGAACATCTTTTCGCGTTGAAGGAATGAAGTCTTGATGGAAGATTGGTACGTATTCGGGCACACACACGGACAAAGGAAGCGGAAGTTGCTTGGCACCAGCACATTTAAGGCGACTTTTATAGAACCGCGGATCTCGTTTAACAAGAGGGAGTTAACGTTTCGTATCGATATGTACCCCAACGGGGAAAAGTTGGAACAAGCAGGTAGGAAATGGCTATCTCGTCCGGCACTGTTTCGGCGAAGAAAACTGAGAAGTTACGCGATCCGGTACATTAGTGAGAACACTCCCAAATAAGCTGCGTTTTGGTGTGTCAGAAATTATATTTTAACTGTACAAATTAATTCGATGCTTTTAGTTCTACATACCCACCCGATCGTTAACCAATTTCAATTTTTTTTATCGGCGGAAAAATATGAATCTAACATATCTAAACATCTATCAAATCAGGTCCTGGAAGTTGGGAGTGTAATTGATTTATTTTATAGTTTCTTAAAATAAAAGCCGTTGTCCGATTTAAATGGAACAAACGCCAAAATATTTCATTTAATAAGAGTTGCAAAATATATTTTATGCAAGATTTTTTGTCAATTATAATATGGGGATAAATCATCCGTATCAAATATTAAAACTTTTGTAAAAGTAACATAATAATAATCACACAATAATAATCTTACATAAAATGTAGAGCAATGAAACATATGCATAAAATATATTTATATAAAATATATAAATCTTGTATAAAAAGAAATATATATATATATATATATATATATATATATATAT
>NW_022639513.1:230452-233274 GCF_010583005.1 Odontomachus brunneus | reverse complement strand
TTTTTTTTTTTTTTTTTTCATTATTATCTATTATCGTTTTTTCATTACTTGCTCGATTGGCACTTAAAATGTTATTAGATATCTCACGTTTTGCTCTTAGTCGTCCAATAGATTCTCCTCAAAACGTTAAATAAACAGACTGGTTGATTTATTCATTATTGCGCATGATTGTTTCCTTTCTCTCACAGTTCAAGTTTGTTCGTTACTATTATAATAAAGAGTAAGTAAATGTAGAAATACACTTTTCACCACAGAAAATTTTTGGAAGTTGAAACAGCTCTGTGTTGACTTATAAAACTCAGCAAAAATAAAGTCTTATCTTAACTGAATACTTTGTATATTTTATGACGAAAGGATAATAATGCATTATATTATTTAAACAAGTCATTGGGTAATTGTTATTAGCGTTTAAAAAGCTAAATAAACACATGATATAAATATTTAGGATTTTTACATATAAAGATATTTAGTTATTTATTATATTATTTATTCCATTTAGTTATTGTATTATTATTTAATACATATATACTTGTTTAAATAATATAATATATTATTATCCTATCATCTCATAAAATATACAAAGTATTAAATTAAGATAAGACTTTATTTTTGCTAATTTGTATGAGTCAGAACAGCATAATTGCTGTTTTGGCTTCCACAAATTGAGTTACTTGTGTGAAATATTTCTACATTTACTGCATCTTTATTATAATAGTAACGAATAAATTTGGATTGCGAAAGAAAAGAAACAATCATGCGCAACTTAGTGGTGAACCAGCCTGTTTATTTGACATTTTGAGGAGAATTTGTTGGACAACTAAGAGTAAAACTTAAGATATCTAATATCATTTTAAGCGTCAATCGAGCAGATGGTTGAATCCAGGATATATAATGAAAAAATTATATATAAATAAAAAAATATATATATTATATATAACATTTATATATACATATATATATATATATATATATATATATATATATATATATATATATATATAATATTTTTATTTCGATTTATTGTTCTTTTTTTATTATTCATCGCGGATTCAACTATTTGCTCGATTAACACTTGAATTGCTATTAGATATCTTACGTTTTGCTCTTAGTTGTCTAATAGATTTTCCTTAAAACGTTAAATGAAAAGGTTGGTTGATTTATTCACCATTGCGCATGATTGCTTCCTCTCTCACAGTTCAAATTTGTTCGTTACTATTATAATAAAGAATAAATAAATGTAGAAATACACATTTCACCACAGAAATTTTTGGAATTGGGAACAGCGATGCGCTGTTCTGACTCATAAAAATCGGCAAAAATAAAGTCTCATCTCAACTGAATACTTTGTATATTTTTTGACGAAAGGATAATGCATTATATTATTTAAACAAGTCATTGGGTAATTGTTATTAGCGTTTAAAACGCTAAATAAACACATGACATAAATATTTAGGATTTTTACATATAAAGATATTTAGTTATTTATTATATTATACTATTTATTCTATTTAGTTATTGTATTATTATTTAATACATATACTTGTTTAAATAATATAATATATTATTATCGTATCATCATAAAACATACGAAGTATTAAATTAAGAGGAGACTTTATTTTTGGCAATTTTTATGAGTCAGAACAGCGTATTGCTTTTCCAACTTCCAAAAATTTTTGAAGGAAGATACATTTCTACACTTACTGCATCTTTATTATAATAGTAACAAATAAATTTGGACTGTGAGAGAAAGGAAACAATCATGCGCAACCTAGTGGTGAACAGCTCAACCAGCCTGTTTATTTGACATTTTGAGGAAAATCTGTTGGACAACTAAAAGTAAAATGTAAGATATCTAATAACATTTTAAGTGTCAATCGAGCAGATGGTTGAATCCAGGATATATAATGAAAAAATTATATATAAATAAAAAAATATATATATTATATATAACATTTATATATACATATATATATATATATATATATATATATATATATATATATATATATATATAATATTTTTATTTCGATCTATTGTTTTTTTTTCATTATCCACCCCGGATTCAACTATTTGCTCGTTTAACACTTGAAATGCTGTTAGATATCTTACGTTTTGCTCTTAGTTGTTCAATAGATTTTCCTTAAAATGTTAAATGAACAGACTGGTTGATTTATTCACCATTGCGCATGATTGTTTCCTCTCTTACAGTTCAAATTTGTTCGTTACTATTATAATCAAGAGTAAATAAATGTAGAAATACACATTTCACCACAGAAATTTTTGGAAGTTGGAACAGCGATGCGCAGTTCTGACTCATAAAAATTAGCAAAAATACAGTCTCATCTTAACTGAATATTTTGTGACGATAGGATAATAATGGATTATATTATTTAACCTAGTCATTGGGTAATTGCTATTAGCGTTTAAAACGCTAAATAAACACATGACATAAATATTTAGGATTTTTACATATAAAGATATTTAGTTATTTATTATATTATACTATTTATTCTATTTAGTTATTGTATTATTATTTAATACATATACTTGTTTAAATAATATAATATATTATTATCGTATCATCATAAAACATACGAAGTATTAAATTAAGAGGAGACTTTATTTTTGGCAATTTTTATGAGTCAGAACAGCGTATTGCTGTTCCAACTTCCAAAAATTTCTCAAGGAATATATATTTCTACACTTACTGCATCTTTATTATAATAGTAACAAATAAATTTGGACTGTGAGAGAAAGGAAACAATCATGCGCAACCTAGTGGTGAACAGCTCAACCAGCCTGTTTATTTGACATTTTGAGGA